>NC_079195.1:153605588-153805588 GCF_029499605.1 Hyla sarda | reverse complement strand
AGCAACAGCTGTAGGCACACTGTTTGAGACTAAATCATGTGAAATCATCAGTGTGCCTCCAGCTTCTGCAAAACTACAACTCCCAGCATGCCCATTCAGCTGTTGGCTATATGGGCATGCTGTGAGTTGTAGTTTTGCAACAGCTGTAGGCACACTGTTTGAGACTCATTCGTGAGTAATCATCAGGGTGCCTCCAGCTGTTGCAAAACTACAACTCCCAGCATGCCCAAACAGCTGTTGGCTATATGGGCATGCTGGGTGTTGTAGTTTAGCAACAGCTGTAGGCACACTGTTTGAGACAAAATCATGTGAAATCATCAGTGTGCCTCCAGCTTCTGAAAAACTACAACTCCCAGCAAGCCCATACAGCTGTTGGCTATACGGGCATGCTGGGAGTTGTAGTTTAGCAATAGCTGTAGGCACACTGTTTGATACTAAATCATTTGTAATCATCAGTGTGCCTCCAGCTGCTGCAAAACTACAACTCCCAGCATGCCCAATCAAGCTGTTGGCTATATGGGCATGCTGGAAGTTGTAGTTTTGCAACAGCTGTAGGCACACTGTTTGAGACTCACTCATGAGTAATCAACAGGGTGCCTCCAGCTGTTGCAAAACTACAACTCCCAGTATGCCCATACAGCTGTTGGCTATACGGGCATGCTGGGAGTTGTAGTTTAGCAAAAGCTGTAGGCACACTGTTTGATACTAAATCATGAGAAATCATCTGTGTGCCTCCAGCTCTTGCAAAGCTACAACTCCCAGCATGCCCATACAGCTGTTGGCTATACGGGCATGCTGGGAGTTGTAGTTTAGCAACAGCTGTAGGAACGCGGTTTGAAAATAAATCATGTGAAATCATCAGTGTGCCTCCAACTGTTGCAAAACTACAACTCCCAGCATGCCCATACAGCTGTTTGCTGTACGGGCATGCTTGGAGCTGTAGTTTAGCAAAAGCTGTAGACACACTGATTAGTGGTCAAAGCTTATAAAATGGTGTGACTGCAATTTTTTATAAACTATAATTTACATAAAGGGTCACGCTATGGGGGGGGGGGTTTCTAAATTATAATAATTTTGTTTATGGAATAAACACTAACCATTATATCAACTCTCTCGGTCCCAGGTCTTGGCGGGTGTCTGCCGCTATGCAGGCTACTCCTATACTCCTCCTCCCCGGGTAGCACATGTACAGATAAACAGGGAGGAGGAGACCCCGGAGCAGCCTGCCCTGCGATTGGCTGATTATGTATGCGCTCTCCCGACGCGAGCGCAGCATAGATGAAGTGAGGGCGTAAGTTTTTGACTAGCAGGCGTCAGTGAGGTGGCGCCTGGTGGGGAAGCCGGCTTCCGGGAGAGGACAGCGCAGCAAGCAAGAAGACCAGAAGATGACGGCTATGTAAGTCCAAAAAATTTTTTTAAAGGCAGGGAGGCGGTTAGGGATATATTACCTATAGGTAGGGACAGAGTAAAATAATTATGAGATGGTGGGAGCTACTCTTTAAGCATGAGTAAGCCAAGTAGTTTATGAAAGACACAGGAGCAGGCATCAGAACTACCTAAGAGGGTTTCATAACCCCTTACATTGAAAGATCAATGTTGAAATTTCTATTAAGCATGTGTTTAGCTCGTGCTAAATATCCAAAAATTTTAGGCTTAAGCCCAGAAGCATCAATAAGCCATGTAGTTTCTGAAACACGCAGTAAGGAGCAGGCATCAGTAGTACCCAATAGGCTTTCACAACCCCTTACATTGCACAATCAATTTTGAAATTTCAATTAAGCATGTATGTAGCTAGTGCAAACATCCAAAAATTAAAGGCCCAAGGCCAGAAGCATCCTGAAAGGCACAGGATCAGTCAAGAGCAGGCTTTCACAGTACCCAAGAGGGTTTCATAACCCGTTACATTTAAAGATCAATGTTGAAATTTGCATTAAGCATGTATTTAGCTACTGCTAAACATCCAGAAATTAAAGGCCCAAGGCCAGAAGCATCAGTGAGGCAAGTAGTTCCTGAAAGACACAGGATCAGTCAGGAGCCGGCTTTCATAGTACCCAAGAGGGTTTCATAACCCAAATTGATAACCCAAGAGGGTTTCATAACCATAATTATGAAGTGTTGGTGTAGAAGCATGGTCAATCTACTCTGAGGTATCTGGCATTGGTGGGTGGAAATCCTGGCTGATCCATCCCTTATTCATCTTGACAAACATCAGTCTCTCCACATTTTTAGTGGACAGACGAGTTCGCCTTGGGTTGACTATGGCCCCGGCCGCACTAAACCGCTCTGATGGCACACTACTGGCCGGGCAGGACAGCTTTTCCAATAGCAAACTCTGCTAGTTGCAGCCATAAATCAAGTTTGGCTGCCCAGAAGTCCAGCGAAACTTCAAGGTTTGTTGGCATGGCCATGTCAAGGTATGCGACCACCTGCTGGTTCAGGTCCTGCTCCATGTCTACCTGCTGCTGACGAGTTGCATTACTATGCGGGAGAAGAAAGCTACTCATCAGCGACTGTAGACTTAGGCTGTTGATATTGGAGCTGGTACTGCTCCTGCCAGCCCTCCCCTACCCAGCAGCTATGGCAGTGGAAGGTGAGCGCAGAGGGCCCCCCCCCGAGTCAGACTTGCGAGTGGATGGACCATGTCGCCGATAGGCATCGGCCAACTGACTACGTAGGATCTCTTTGTAGTAGTTCAGTTTGTCCTCCCACTCAGTGGGTGTAAAAAAGGCCCCCATTCTGAGACGGTAGTGAGGGTCATTTGCGCCAGTGACTCGGAGGGACTCCCTGCCTCCATCTCCACAGCATACTGCCAAGGTGTGTCTGGGTCTTCTGTCTCGCCTTCCTCATAATAACGCTCTAGCTCCTCTAGCTGATCATGCTCCTCCTCTCCTGTCCAATGACTAGAAACACCGCCCATCTCATCAAACCTAAACTGTGCTCCACTCTGCCCCTCATCCTCCTCCTCCAGTCCAGCCCCCACAGGGCTGATGCAGCCGTGTGATATAGGCGCAACATCTCCATTGCCGTGACCAGCCATTGTTTCAATCATTTGTTGTAGGCAATGTAGGAGTGGAATTACGTTGTTGATCCCGTAATCCAGGCGACTTACAAATAATGTGGCTTCCTCAAAGGGCCTAAGCAAACGGCAGGTGTCGTGGATGAGCTGCCACTGGTTCACATTGAAGTTACACTATCTGCTAGGATCTTCAAGAAATCGGTGATGGCTTTTCTTTGTTCGTATAGTCTGTCCAACATATGGAGGGGGGAATTCCAACATCTGGCAACGTCACAAATGCAGCTCAAGGAGGGTGTGCTTTGCAGTGTAGGAGTGACTAAAGTGCATGCACAGTTTCCTTGCTATTGGTAGGATGTCTTGCAAATGGGGTGAAGACTTCAGGAAGTGCTTGAAAACCAGATTCAACACATGTGCCATGCAGGGCGCATGTTTCACACTTCCTTGTTGCAGCGTGGACACGATGTTCTTCCCGTTGTCGGTCACCATGGTCCCCATTTCCAGTTTTCGTGGAGTAAGCCATAACGATTTCTTGACCAATGAATTTTAGCAGTTCCTCCCCTGGATGACTCCGTTCACCAAGGCAAATCATGTGAAGAACAGCGTGACACAGCCGTGCCCTACACATATGGTACTGTCAAGGATTGAGCCGAGGTGAGGCATTAAAATGTGATTGACCACTGCTGCTTATCGCTGAGGGCCAGTTCAAGAGATTCACACCAGAAATATTTTCTCAGCAGGAAACTCAGAAAATGTTCCCAGAGAGAGTTCTCAAAGAGTTTCTGTTTAATTAAGGAAGTACATTTTGTTTTTTACATTGTACAAAAAAGGAGGTTAGTTATGACATAACAAATAGAAAATTACATTTTGATTGGTTGTTCGATTATTGTGTCCATATATATTAGCATATCTAGTGTCCATTAATTTCTTTCTTGGCCAAAGCTAATTTATGCAGCTCTCTTACTCTAATACTGGAAAATTCCAGTTCTTTGCCCTTCTTATACAATTTGCATCTTCCTCAAATGTTTTGACTTCCATCTTGGGCCTTCTGGCATTGATTCAAGGTTATTCAGTCACGAGCAGATTGCAAAGTCAGGAAAGTGGTGCATAGTTCAACAGATATGTTTTTCCTTCAGCATTAGAAATGACACATAAATATATCAGTATTTTTTTATATATATATATATATATATATATATATGTATATATATATGTGTATATATATATATATATATATATATATATATATATATATATATATTGATCAGCAGTCAGAATAATTTTGAGCAACTTGACAGTATGATGAAGGGCCACTGAGATTTGTACGTGCAGTGGAGGCCGAGGACATGGTGGAGGATGAGGAGGTGGAGTCGCACACTGTCACAGGACCAACTGCCTGAGACCGAGAGCGCGGAGGAGGAAGAGGTGTGACCTGTCAAAGTTGCTGTTGTGGCTGTGCAGGAACCACATTTACCCAGTGGGCAGTAATAGACATGTATTGTCCCTGCCCGTAGTTACAGCTCCACATGTCGGCGCTGTCGTGCACTTTTGAACACACTGACAGGCTCAAGGACTGGCACACCTTGTCTTGTACAAACTTATGCAGAGCTGGTAATGCCTTCTTCGCAAAGAAATGACGGCTTGGGACTCTCCACCTCGGCTCGGCACAAGCCATCAATTCTCTGAAAGGTGCAGAGTTCACCACTGAAAATGGGAGGGACTGCAACACCAGTAACTTGGACAGGAGGACATTTAGCTTCTGCGCCATTGGATGAGTGGGCGCATACTGTTGTCTCTTGGACATGGCGTCGCCTATGGATTGTTGGTGGAATGGCTAACTACAAGTAGGAGGAGCAGAAGCATCTGTAGCGACAGAAGGAGGATATGATGCACAGCTTCCTTCGCCTGAGGTGGTGGACCCTTGGCTGGCTGAAGGAGGGAGTGGCGTGCCACTGGGTGATGCCGCAGGCTGGACCACCACATCTGAGCCATGGATGTCCCAGGCCACTTCATGCTGGCGCATCATATGTTGACGCAGGGCCGTGGTGCCAACATTGTTACCCTGTCCATGTTTCACCTTCTGCCAACATATCTTGCATGTGGCTGTGTTAACTTCCTCCAGATGCTTGATGAAAAACTGCCAGACCGCCAAGTATCTGATTTTACCACCAACAGTGTGCAATAACTGACTGCTACTGCGGCCGTCTCCAGGAACCCCTGTTCCACTACCTCTAGGGAAGGTAGGCCGCCGCGAAGCAGGTGGCCTACCCCGGGCACGTTTGGCTCCTGAATTTCCACTTCTGCCACTATGCTGACTGCCAACCATGCTACCACCTTGCTGGCTCATCTGCTGCCTCACAGGCAACCTGCAACCCTCTTCTGCTGATGATGATGAAGCCCCCTCTGCACCCGGCTCTCAAGTGTGATCGGCTTCATCTTCATCGAGTTCTGTCTGCACGTCACTGATGTCCTCCTCAGGTTCCTCAACAGTGTATGATTCAGGACCCTGAATGCTGGAAACATCACCTCCCACATCACCTTCCTCATCAATAATGGCCCGCCTAGCGTTGGAAGCGGCAGATGTCTCCTCCACTTCTTGGCTGGGCAGTAGCTGCTGACTGTCGTCTAATACATCTTCCTCACAGAATAGTGGAGCTGAACCCACTGCGTAAAATACTTCTTTAGGGGAGGGAATAGCATAGGACAGAGGCAATTTGAGGACAGGGACTGCTCCTGGGCCATGCCAACTGAGGGTTGTGTCTGAGAAACCCACCGACTGTTGGTATCAGATGTAACTTGTGATGAAGTGGATGACCGCGTCAACCAATCGACGACGACAGATGGGTTGTCGGTAGAGACACGACCGGTAGCTGATACCGGGAGCTCAGGCCTCTCACTGTGACTCCTGCTGCCACTCGCCCCTAGTCTGCTACGACCTCTGCCTGATAAATTTAGGCCTCTGCCACTCCTGTAAGCAGGTCCTGGCACTTGTCTGCCTGACATACTTAGTGCGTATACAAGGGGAGTAAAATACGCTTCACTACACGCCTTTCACTGTATGTAGGCTTGTTGCAGATTAACAGGTTCAAAAAAGCACACTACTTAGATGTAGCTATGTGGTATGCACATAAGACAGAAAAAAAAGACTCTATAGTACACTTGGAAAACGTATTTTCGTAACACACCAGCAGATGGTTACTATTCCATGGCCTTTCACTGTATGTAGGTTTTTTCAGATTAACAGGTACAAAAAAAGCACACTACTTATTTGTAGGTATGTGGTATGCGTATATGACAGAATAAAAAGGCTCTTTAGTACACTTGGAAAACGTATTTTCGTAACACACCAACCGGTGATTACTTTTGCCTGAACTTTACCAGTATCTAGACTTGTTACAGTTTTACATATACAAAATAGTAGACTGCTTTGATGTAGGTATGTGGTATGCACTTATGAGGGCAGAAAAATGCGCTACAATGAGGCTAAAAACA
Organism: Hyla sarda; assembly: GCF_029499605.1. Classification (NCBI taxonomy): domain Eukaryota; kingdom Metazoa; phylum Chordata; class Amphibia; order Anura; family Hylidae; genus Hyla; species Hyla sarda. The sequence continues at coordinate 153,799,083 of NC_079195.1, read as the reverse complement.
CCAGCCGGTGAGTACTGTTGCTTGGACTTTCACAGTATATAGGCCCTTGACGGATAAACAGGTACAAAATGGTACACTACTTAGATGTACGTATGCAGTTTGCACTGATGTGGGCAGAAAAATGCAGTACAATACTCCAAACAACTCAGTATTTTTGTAAAACACCAGCCGGTGAGTACTGTTGCTTGGACTTTAACAGTATGTAGGCCCATCACAGATTAGCAGGTACAAAATGGTATACTTGTTAGATGTATGGATATGGTATGCACATATGAGGGCAAAAAAATGCGCAACAATACGCCAAAAAATTCAGTATTTTTGTAAAACACCAGCCGCTGAATACTGTTGCTTGGACTTTCACATTATGTAGGCCTTTCACAGATTAACAGGTACAAAATGGTACACTAATTAGATGTACCTATGCAGTATGCACTGATGAGGGCAGAAAAATGTGCAACAATATGCCAAAAAACTCTGTATTTTTGTAAAACACCAGCCGGTGATTACTTTTGTCAGGACTTTCCCAGTATCTACACTTGTTACAGATACAAAATAGTAGACTGCTTTGATGTAGGTATGTGATATGCACGTATGAGGGCAGACAAATGCACTACAGTCCGCTAAAGAACGTATTTTTGCACAGCAGCAGGACACTTTAAACCCTTTATTGCACTCTGTCACAGAGTGTTAAGAATGGTGTGATCTGGTTTTTATACCATCTACAGACTATTATAAGCAGCAGATGATTTCTTGAAAAAAAATACACAGAATTGCGCTGAAAATTCTTTCCTGCTTCCTGTGATAAGGTTCATGAAGTTCAGGCAGCTTGTTGATATGTATGAGGCAACGAAAAGCTATCTTCCCCTCTCTGATAACAATAAAGTGAATGGGAGGTTTATGGCGTAAAAATCCTTCTCAGTGACAACAAGCAAAGCACTGCACTTCTCTCTGTCCACAATGCTGATGTGACTAGCAGTTGGCACTGGAACGCTGTGGTATAAGCAATTAATCGTGTCTGTGTAACGTAGACACGCAGTCCGTCCTATTTCTGCAGTGTATATGGCATGAAATGACCAGCCGCAAGATGGCTGCCGATTATATAGGGCAGTGACATCACAGGGGTCAATGAATGATTATAGGATGCATTTCACATGTGATTCAGGGTCATCCCGCCTACTTCCCTTCCCGCCGTACTTTCCCGCCCTCCCTTAATCCCCTGCCCCATGTAGTGACATGTGGATCCGCCATTTTAGGTCTCCTTTAGCCTGGAAAGCTGTAAAATGCAGTTTAATGAAGCGATTCGCGCGATAGAATCGCAGCGATATTCGCATTAGTTGTAAATCGAATATTTCAAGAAATTCGTAATGAATACGGGTTCGTCAGCTTCAATTCGCTCATCTCTAGTCGAGATAGGAGGTCGAGATAGGAGGTTGAGATAGTAGGTCTGGATAGGAGGATTGGATAGGAGGTCTGGATAGGAGGTCGAGATATGAGGACGGTATGGGAAGCTGGGATGGGAGGTTGAATAGGAGGTCGGGATAGGAGGTCTGGATAGGAGATCTGGATAGGAGGTCGGGATAGGAGGACGGGATAGGAGGTCGGGATAGGAGGACGGGATAGGAGGTCGGATTAGGAGGTTGAAATAGGAGTATAGGATAGGAGGTCGGCATAGGAGGTTGGGATAGGAGGTCGAGATAAGAGGATGGGATAGGAGGTCGGCATCGGAGAACGGGATAGGAGGACGCGATAGGAGGTCGGGATATGAGGACGGGATATGGGGTTGGGATATGACAATAAATGAGGACAGGATATGAAGTCAAAAGCTTCCTCCTTTATTTAGTTTCCTCCCCAACAAGGGTTAGGAAGGAAAAACAGGGCAACGCCGGGTACTCAGCTAGTCTATGTATGAAACTCAATGTGTGTATGTATGTGTTTATGTTCCACAATCACGTCCAAACAGCCAAAGATATTAACATGAAACTTGGCACACATTTTACTTATATGTCAACAACAAACATAGGATAGGTGATTTAACCCTTACTCACCCCCATTTGCCAGGGTCTGGGATTTTGTTTAAATTCCCATACAAGTCTATGGGAAATATATGTTACTGTATAACTTCCAAACGGCTGGAGATATTTCGATAGTACTTGGTCACACGTTACCTATATGTCCACTTAAAATATAGGATAGTTAATTTAACCCTTAACTACAGCCATTTGTGAGGGTCGGGGTTTTTGTTTAAAGTCCCATGCAAATCAATGGGAAATGTATGTTCTCACATAACTTCCATACGGCTGGAGATATTTCAATACCTGGAACATATATTACAGGTCAAGATATGAGGACGGTATGGGAGGTCGGTATAAGAGGTCCGGATAGGAGGTCAAGATAGGAGTTTGAGATAGGAAGTTGAGATAGGAGGTCGAGATAGGAGGACGTGATGGTCGGGATAGGAGGTCGAGATAGGAGGTCGGGATAGGAGGACGGGATATGAGGACAGGATATGAGGACGGGATATGAGGATGGGATATGAGATCAGGATAGGAGGTGGACATAGGAGCTGGAGATAGGAGGACGGGATAGGAGGACAGGATAGGAGGTCGAAATAGTACATCAGGATCGGAGATCGGGATAGGAGGTCGGGATAGGAGGTTGAGATAGGAGGTTGAGATAGGAGGTCAAGATAGGAGGATGGGATATGAGGAGGGGATATGAGGACGGGATAGGAGGACCATTTAAAGTCCTATACAAGTCTATGGGAAATATATGTTACTGCATAACTTCCAAATGGCTGGAGATATTTCGATAATACTTTGTCACATAGTTACATAGTTAGTACGGTCGAAAAAAGACATTTGTCCATCAAGTTCAACCAGGGAATTAAGGGGTAGGGGTGTGGCGCGATATTGGGGAAGGGATGGGATTTTATATTTCTTCATAAGCATTAATGTTACTTATATGTCCAGTTAAAATATAGGATACTTAATTTAAGCCTTAACTACCCCCTTTGTGAGGGTCAGGGTTTTTGTTTAAAGTCCCATGCAAATCAATGGAAAATGTATGTTCCCACATAAATTCCATGGAGATATTTCAATACCTAGTACACATATTACGGGTCGGGATAGGTGGTCGAGATAGGAGGTCGAGGTAGTAGGACGGGATATGAGGACGGGATAGGAGGTCGGGATAGGAGGTCGAGATATGAGGACAGGAAAGGAGGAAAGGATTGGAGGATGGAATAGGAGGTCGAGATAGGAGGTCAGGAAAGGAGGTCGGGATATAGGGTTGGGATATGACAACAATATATGAGGACTTTGACAGTTTCTTTGTATTTTATTGTGTTGACATTTACTCCCCTCATGTATTCAGGAAGGGACTGTCTTCGTTGTTATGGACCTGTTGGTTAGTGCAGGTACGTAAGTAGGCAGGGATAGGGGAGTGAGCAAGATTAGAGTGCACTCCTTCCCTACCCATACGTGAGATTTTCACAGGCCCAAAAAATATACCTGCATTTGCTAAGATGGAAGCAATGATGGCTTTAGTGGAGCAAATGCAGGGATTAACCCATTTAGTACAATCCCTTGTTGAAAGGGTTCAGGCTCAGGAGACAGCTAGTGTTCATCCAGTGGTCTGTCCTCCAGCTATTTAGAGTGATCCTAAAATGTATCTTCCTGACCGCTTTTTTGGTGACCGAAAGAAATGTATTAAGTCTTTGAATTTACCCTTGAAACGGTTGGAGAGCCCGATTCCCATTTCTGGAGTGGATTTTACACCCTTGTCAGGGGGTTGTGTCCGTTGTCCACTCCCGAGGTGGGATTACTGGTGGGTTCTCTGCATTTTGAAAAAATTACATTTTATGTTCTGGAAAATTTGTCTGTAAATGTGATTTTCGGATTACCCTGGTTAAGGAAACATAATCCTGTTTTTGATTGGACCTCAGGGGAACTCATCAAGTGGGGGTCTGGGTGTTCTAATAAATGCATTAATATGTCTCTTGCTACTCTCTGTGTGGGTCAAAGAAATCTACCAGAATTTATTTCCGATTTTTGTGACATTTTTTCTGAGGAGGCCTCCTCTGCTTTGCCGCCACACCGAGATTATGACTGTGCTATTGAACTTGTATCTGATGCCAAGTATCCTAAGGGGCAAATTTATAATTTGTTTGGTCCTGAAAGGGAAGCTATTATTATATTCAGTCAAGTTTACAAAAGGGCCATATTCGTCCATCTGTTTCTCCCATGGGAGCAGGGTTATTCTTTGTAGCTAAGAAGGATGGAGGACTTAGGTCTTGTATTGATTATCGGGGTCTGAACAAGATCACAGTGATAAATCAATACCCATTGTCTGTAATTCCAGACTTGTTTATTAATTACAGGGGGCTTGTTGGTTTACTAAACTGCACCTTCGAGGGGCTTATAACTTGATCAGAATAAAAGAGTATGATGAATGGAAGACTGCTTTTAATACCCCTGAGGGTCATTTTGAGTATCTGGTAATGTCTTTTGGTCTCAGTATTTTGTCAACAATATTTGTCGTGAATTTTTGGGTAAATTCCTCGTAGTTTATCTAGATGATATTCTAATTTTCTCTCGATATTGGTCATCTCATGTGAATAATGAACATTCTGTTCTTCAGGTACTGCGCCAAAACAAGTTGTTTGTTAAACAAGAGAAGTGTGTTTTTGGTGTTAAAGAGGTACAATTTTTTGGGTACATCTTAACTCCAGGACATTTTAAAATGGATCCTGAGAAGGTTAAGGCTGTATCTGACTGCGTGCGACCTACTTCGTTAAAAGCACTACAGAGGTTTTTGGGCTTTGCAAACAATTACAGGAAATTTATTTAAAAAAAATATTGTATACTTGCAAAGCCCTTAACTGATCTGACTTGTAAATGGGCAGATCTGGTTAACTGGTCTCAGGAAGCAGAAGCTGCTTTTGAACATCTTCAGAGATGTTTCATTTCTGTTCCGATTTTAGTTCAACCAGATCATACCAAGCCCTTTATTGTTGAAGTAGATGCTTCTGAAGTTGGTGCTGGAGCGGTTTTGTCTCAGGAAACTGCTTCTTTGACGAAACTATTTCCTTGTGCCTCCTTTTCTCATAAATTTTCCGCATCAATGGACACATTTTCTTGAAGGAGCAATTCATCGGGTCACTATAGTCACTGACCATAAAATGTTTACTTTCCTGGAATCTGCCAAACTTCTCAATCCTCGTCATACCCGGTGGTCCTTGTTATTTACTCGGTTTGACTTTGTTATTACTTATCGACCGGGTACTAAGAATGTCAAGGCTGTTGCCTTATCTTGAAGTTTCAGTGCTTCTCAGCCTATAGACTCTTATCCAGAGACTATTCTTCCAGAAGGTGTGGTTATTTCTGCAGTGTCTGTTGATTTAACTGCTGAGATTTTGAGTAATCAAGGCTTGCTTCCTCCAGAGACTCCTAGAGGCAAGTCAGTTTTGCCTCCGTATAATCGAGGAGTCTCATTGTTCCCCGTTAGCAGGTCATCCAGGTATCCGGGGTACAAAGAAATTGCTTCAAAAGGAAATTTTGGTGGTCAACCCTTAACAGGGATATGAAAGCTTTTTTTGCTTTTGGTGAAAATTGTGCCCGAGCAAAAACTCGTCCTGCAGGGGAGTTGTGTCAATTGTCCATTCCTAAAAAGGCCCTGGACTCATATTTCTATGGATATTATGACGGATCTGCCACCATCTGAGGGAAAAACTGTTTTATGGGTGGTGGATAGGTTTAGTAAACAGTGTCATCTTATTCCTTTAAAAAATCTCCCTTCAGCCAAGATTCTTGCTGACCTATTTTTAAGACATGTTAGGTATCATGGGGTTTCAGAAAATATTGTATCTGATCGAGGAGTACAATTTGTCTCTAAATTTTGGCAAGCCTTTTGTAAACAGTTGGGTGTTCAGTTATCTTTTTCATCTGCTTTTCATCCTCAATCTAACGGCCAAACTGAAAGGTTGAATCAAAATGTGGAACAGTACCTAAGATGTTATGTAGCAGATAGAAAGGATGAATGGGTATCCTTTCTGTCTCTTGCTCAGTTTGCCTTGAATAACCAAGAACATTCTTATATCGGTTTGTCACCCTTCTTTTGTGTTTATGGGTTTAATCCACAGTTTTCTTCCTGTACTTATACTGACAGTGATAACCCTGAGGTCGACACTACCATGAGTAAACTGTGCACAGTTTGGGCCAAGGTTCAGAAGAACCTGAGAAACGCCCAAGAACTACAAAAGAAATCTGCCAACAAGAGACGTACTTGTGGTATAAAATTTAAAGTTGTTGATAAAGTGTAGTTGTCTACAAAAAATCTTCGTCTTAAGGTTCCATCTAAAAAAATTGGCATCTAGGTTTATTGGACCTTATGAGGTAATTGAAGTTATTAATCCAGTCTGTTACAGATTAAAATTACCTTCTTTTAAGGTTCATAATGTGTTCCACTGCTCTTTGTTAAAACATTATGTCCCTACTAAATCTCCGGTCCCGGTTCCACCTCCTCCAGTTGAGGTCGATGGAGAACTTGAATATGAGGTCTCCAGAATACTGAATAGTAGAAAGGTACAGAATTCTGTCCAGTATTTAGTTCATTGGAAAGGTTATGGTCCAGAGGAGAGATAGTGGGTTCCGGCCTCTTCTGTCCATTCTTCCACTTTGATAAAGAGGTTCCACGATTCTCATCCGGACAAACCTAAACCCAATTGTAAGGGTCCGGTGGCCCCTCTTAAAAGGGGGGTACTGTCAGAACCTGCAGGGTTAATGAGTTCTGACAGTTTCTTTGTTTATTTGGTTGCCGGGTTACACCTTGCTGGCTGGCTGGTCAGCTGACTGATTGAGCACCTGTGGCCTACCTATTTTACCCAGCAGTTGGCTCTCAGTCAGCGCCTGTGAAACAGTCTTTTGACTTCAGTAGCTAGCTTGTGTTCCCTGCATCTTTTGTATTACCCAGCATCCTTGACTTCTGTCTTTCTACTCGACTTCCCTCTGGTTATAGCGATTTGGTACTTCTGTACTCTCCTGGCTTTGACGCGGTTGTTTACTCTGACTTTTGTGTGTGTGTTTAGTTTTATTTTGTTAGGTTGCCCATATCCCACTGGCCTCAGACTTTGACAGTTTCTTTGTATTTTATTGCGTTGACATTTACTCCCCTCACGTATTCAGGAAGGGACTGTCTTCGTGGTTACGGACTTGTCGGTTAGGGCAGGTATGTAAGTAGGCAGGGATAGGGGAGCGGGCGAGATTAGAGTGCACTCCTTCCCTGCCCATTTGTGACACTCAGGCTGCTGCTGATGGAGCTGGTACTGCTCCTGCCACCCCACCCCTCCCCAGCAGCCATGACAGTGGAAGGTGAGCGAAGAGGGCCCCCTGAGCCAGACCTGCGAGAGGATGGACGATGGTGCAGATAAGCATTGGCCAAATGACTAAGTAGGATTTCTCTGTAGTAGGTCAGTTTGTCCTCCCTCTCAGTGGGTGTAAAAAAGGCCCCCATTTTGTGCTGGTAGCGAGGGTCCAACAAGGTGGAGAGCCAGAAGTAATCCCGCTGCCAAATGGTGACAATTCGGTGGTCACTACGCAAGCAAGTGAGCATGCATCGCGCCATTTGTGCAAGTGACTCGGAGGGACTACCTGCCTTGATCTCCACTGCATTCTGCCACGGTGTGTCTGGGTCCTCTGTCTTGTCTTCCTCATCACCCTGTAGCTCCACAGGCTACTCCTGCTCCTCCTCTCCTGTCAGATGACTATAAAAACCACCCATGTCGCAAAACCTTTCGTTTGCTCCACTGTCCCCCTCTCCCTCCTCCTCTTCCAGTTCAGCTCCTCATGTGGCCGTGAGATGTAGGCGCCATGTCTCCGGTGCCCTGACCAGCTATCGTTTCCACTATCTGTTGTAGGAAATGAAGCAGTGGAATGATGTCATTCATCCCGTAATCCTCGTGACTGACTAATAATGTGGCTTCCTCAAAGGGCCTAAGCAAACGACAGTTGTCATGTATGAGCTGCCACTGATTGACATTGATCATCTTGGATCATCAAGAAATCATTGATGGGTTTTCTTTGTTCGTATAGTCGGCTCAACATATGGAGGGTGGAATTCCAACAGGTGAAAACATTGCATATCAGACTATGTTGTTGGATGCCGTTCTGACACTGCAGCTCAAGGAGGGTGTGCTTTGCAGTGTACGAGTGGCTGGAGTGTATGCAAAGTTTCCTTCCCATTCTTAGGATGTCTTGCAGATGGGGGGGAACACTTCAGGAACCGCTTGACAACACGTGTGCCATGCAGTGCGCATGGCTCAGGCTTCCTTGACACAGCGCAGACAAGATGTTCTTCCCGTTGTCGCTCACCATGGTTCCCATTTCCAGTTTTCGTGGAGTAAGCCATGATTCGATTACTTGATGAATCGCTTTTAGCAGTTCCTCCCCTGTTTGACGCCGTTCGCCAAGACAAACCACGTGAAGAACAGCATGACACTGCCGTGCCCTGCACACAGGGTATGCTGGAGGGGCACTGAGACTTGTCCGTGTAGTGGGGGCTGAGGACATGGTGGAGGATGAGGTGGTGGAGTCGCCCATTGTAGCTGGATCAACGGCCTGAGAGCGTGGAGGCGGAAGCAGCGTGACCTGTCCAAGTTGCTGTTGTGGCTGTGCAGGAACCACATTCACCCAGTGGGCCGTAATGGACATGTATGGTCCCTAACCGTAGTTACAGCTCCAGACGTCGGCAGTGCCATGCATTTTGGCTCGCATCGACAGGCTCAAGGACTTGTCCACCTTCTGTTTCACATAATTGTGCAGGGCTGGTGATATCTTTTTCGCAATGAAATGACGGCTTGGCACTCTCTACCTCGGCTTGGCACTCTCCACCTCGGCTCGGCACAAGCCATCAGTTCTCTGAAAGGTGCAGAGTCCAACACTTGAAAAGGGAGGGACTGCAGCACCAGCAACTTGCACAGAAGCACATTCAGCTTCTGTGCCGTTGGATGAGTGGGCGCATACTGCTGTCTCTTGGACATGGCTTTGCTGATGGATTGCTAGTGGAATGACTGACTCCAAGTAGGAGGAGCAGGAGCTGAGAGAAGATGGGTATGACAGACAGCTCCCTTCGGCTGAGGTGACGGAGCCTTGGCTGGCTGAAACAGGGAGCGGCCTGCCACTGGGTTATGCAACAGGCAGGACAACCACATCAGAGCCACGGCTCTCACAGGTTGCTTTATGGTGATGCTGCACATGTTGGTGCCAACATTGGGACCCATCACCTTCACCTTCTGCTGACACATCTTTCCATGTTAACATCCTCCAGATGCTTGATGAAAAACTGCTAAGCCACCGAGTAGCTGATTTTCCCCCCAACAGTCTACAGACTGCTACAGCCTCCAACTCCAGGAACCCCTGTTCCACTACCTCCCAGGCAGGTAGGCTGCCGCAAAGCAGGTGGTCTACCCCCGGCCCGTTTGGCTCCAGACTTCCCACTTCTGTTACCATGCTGTCTCCCAACCATGCTACCACCTTGCTGGCTCAGCTGCTGCCTCACAGGCAACCTGCAACCTCTTCTCCTGATGATGATGATGAAGCCCCTTCTACATCCGGCTCCCAAGTGCGATCGGTTTAATCATCATCGAGTTATGTCTGCACGTCACTGATGTCCTCCTCAGGTTCCTCAAAAGCGTCTGCTTCATGAGCCTGAACCCTCGCAACACCCCCTAGCACGCCACTCTTCTCATTACTACTTGCCCGCCTAGCAGAGGAAGCTGCGGATGTCTTCACCAATTCCTGGCTGGCAGAAGCATAGCTAGAAATCACAGGGCCCTGATGCAAAAAATTGCCCTGGGCCCCCTTGTCACGATCACACCCTATCGGTCCAGCTAAGACGCTAGAGAGAGAGTGATGGTGCAAGGGTTAAAGCCGCTAGACCTCTGGGTATCCACTACTAGTCCCAGCAAGTCACCAAATTAACCCTGAGATAAATGTGTTTCCACCAGAGCTGCCTTCAGAAAGGTGAGCTCATATATTTAGAGATCAAAGACCAGAGCTGATTAATTAAACATTTAATCTGATAAAAGGTATCACAGTGCTATATATGTAAAAATAAACAAATAACATACAGGTACAAAAATATATAAAAGAGTTTAGCAAGCAAGTTCAGAAAACAAAATATAAAGTTCTTACAGCATGATGGTATAGCAGTCATAACTTATAATACACATATAGAATTTTAATAATCAGGCCTTGGGCCTGACACCTCCCCCTTAAGATGGGGACAGAGAGATCTTGCCTATCCAGGCTGATAAATCTGTCTCCCTTAACCATCTATTTCTCTTCTTGACACCACAGGCCCTGCAGTCACAAGCAAAGATGGCACTGAAGAGGCTTATTTCCTCATTTAGCTGCCTTTTTCTTTCCTCTGAGAGCTGTGGATTGATCTCCACATCCTGAAGGGATCCATGGCTCTTAGCTTCCTCCACTAGGTCCAGTAGGGGATCACTACCCAGCCCTTCCTCTGGTGCACTACATACACTGAGTACCACCTTCTCAGGGTCATAGTATGCCATATTAATGTGGTACTGCCTCTGACCTTTCTCATCAAGGGCAACTACATATGTGGTGGGTTCTAGGCACTGCAAAATGGGGAAGGGACCCTCCCAGGCAGCCTGCAACTTATTCTGCCTGATGGGGTTCAGAACCATTACCTCCTGTCTAGTGTTGAGCGGCATAGGCCATATTCAAATTCGCGAATATTCGCGAATATATGGACGAATATTCGTCATATATTCGCGAATATTCGCATATTCGTCATATCCTCGTTTTATTTTAGCATATGCGAAGATTCGCGTATGCGAAAATTTACAGATGTGAAAATTAGCATATACAAAATTAGCATACGCGAAAATTTTCGCACGCCAGTCTCACACAGTAATATTACAGCCTTCTTTACACCACACAAGCTGGAAGCAGAGAGGGGTGATCACTGTGATGTGTACTGTGAAGAAAAAAAAAAAAAAAACGAATATTCGTAATTGCGAATATATAGCGCTATATTCGCCAAATTCGCGAATTCGCGAATATGCGATATTCGCGAATAATATTCGAATTGCGAATATTCGCGAGCAACACTACTCCTGTCCCACTTCATAGACCCGGTCCCTTGCATTGTGATCATACCAGTACTTCTGCCTGGACTGTGCTGCTGTGAGGTTGTCATGTACCAGCCCAGTCAATGCCTGCATCCTGTCCCTGAATCTCAGAACATACTCCACCACAGAAGTCTCAGGGGCATGTAGCCCCCCTTCCAATTCTTCCATAACTAAATCTCAGGGCCCCCGCACTTTGTGACTATATAATAACTCAAAGGGCGAGAAACCTGTAGGCTCTTGGGGTACCTCCCTGTATGCAAATAACAGATGGGGTAAATACTTTTTCCAGTCTCTGCCCTCCGATTCTACAAATGTTTCTAGCATTTGTTTCAAGGTGCCATTGTTACCGGACACTCTGTCCAACCAATGTAGAGGGTTGTGATCAGTTATGACAGTAAAATCCCTGCCATACAGGTATGGCTGTAATTTTTGCAAAGCCCAGACCACAGCTAGACATTCCTTCTCAATGACCGCATAGGCCACTCCCAAATGCCCTGCCAGGGGGGTCTCATGGGCCAAACTCAGCAGCTCTTTCCTGTACTGCCTAGGAACCACTAATGGCCTTTCTCTCTCCTGGGCCCCTAGCATGCCTTTGGAAAGGGACTCCCAGTACAAGATATCATTTTCCTAATATACCCGATGCCCATCTATGTCAACACCTGTATGTTCAGCACATTGTCTCAGCCCTTCAAGGGAAGGGGCACTGCGCAGAGCTTCCCGGAAAAGCTCATTTCCTTCCCCCCATCTTTGGGCATCAGGGAGCACATTTCCCCCAGGTGAACTAGCATCTCCACCTTCCTCTCCCTCAGTTCCAGACATAACAATGTTACAGGCATCATACACAGGGCTATCACTCCTTCCCTCCTCCTCCTTAGGCTCACAGGATTGGGACATATCACTCACTGCTGGTCCCTCATCCTTAAATGTCACCAGGGGCACACCAACCCCTCCCCGTAGCCCATCTCCACTAGGTTTTGGCATTGGCAATGCATTGTCACCACATGTTACAATACACCCCATTTCACTTTTGGAAAACATTACTGGTTCAGTCACAGGTAAACATTTATCAATCCCCTGTACTCCCTCCCAGTTTCCACATCTCGCAGTGTCTCCCAAAGTCTTGCACAGTACCTCAGAATGAACAGGGCTCTCTCCTAGCCCATCCAGTGTGCAGGTAGTGTCCTCTGGAGCATAATGACAGAGCATCCGACCCAAATCATTCCCCAGCAGAACATTAACAGTGATGTCCTCAGAGACCCCCTCCTCCCGCAAACCTTTGCCTGTACGCCAATCCAGGTACACACGGGCCATGGGCACAGCAGGCTGCACACCTCCAATTCCTTTTAAGGCCATGGTTCTTCCAGGGATGATGTCCTCTGTATCCACCACTTCAGGACGCACCAAGGTAAATGAGGCTCCAGAATATCGTAACCCCACTGTCACCCGGTCACCCACAGTTACACTCTGTAGGTTATACCCTCTTTTCTCCACCGCTCCAGACACCAGAAGAACGGCTGTGTGACCTCCAGCTGCTGGTAGAGAATTCTTCTTGTTGGGGCAAGTGGCACTCAGGTGCCCAATATTGTTGGATCTGTAACATCGGCGGGTGTCCCCCTGACCCAATGTGGCTCCTGTTGCTTTTGGGGATGATGGCAAGAATTTCCTGGCTGGCCTGGTGGTGCTCTGTGGGTGTGTGGCTTCCCTCCAGGTACTTGCTCCAGCTTGTGCAGATTCACGATTTGCTGCTGGCACCCGGTTATTGGCAAAGTCATCTCCTAGTTCTGCTGCTTCCTTTGCTGTCCTGGGCTTGCGGTCCAAAATCCACTCTCTGGCTTCGAAGCTCCGTGTTTGGAGAAACTGATCAAGGACCATCAAGTCCTCCAGGGCCTCATAGGTAGTGACTTGTAGGCCCCCAGTCCATTGCCTGAATGCAGTCCTTAGCTGACCTGCAGGTTCAGTGCAGCTTTCTGTGGGGCTTTGTTGCAAAGTCCTAAATCTTTTCCGATAAGCCTCTGGAGTCAGATTAAAACTTTTTAGCAGGGCAGATTTTATTGCCTCATAGTCCTGGTCACTTTCAGAGGTAAGCGAAGCAAACACATCCAGAGCTTTCCCTCGCAGCCGTGGAGTTAGATATCGCCCCCACTGTTCCTTAGGTAGATGGAACTGCCGGCAAACCTTTTCAAATCCCCTCAGGATCACATCCAGATAACCACCTTTCTCCAACATGGTTAAATGTTCCAGGCGAGGTTTGTGGTCTCCTTGATCCTGCACATCACTGCGTGCGGATCAAGCATCCCCTCTCAGTCCCAGAACCTCCAGTTCATGCCTTCGCTGGGCCTCTCTTTCTGCGGCCTCTCTCTCTCTACAGCTCGTATATGTGCCTCTCTCTCTGCAGTTTGGTACTGGAGAAGCAGTTGGAGTTTCATATTGGCATCCACATTCCCAAGGTGTTGTAAGGCAGTCCGCATATAAGAGTCCAAGGCCTCATGTGGAGTACTGTCCTGATGGGGAGTAATGCTATATTCCCCAGGAGATATCAGTCCTTTGATGGCAGTTCCAGCTGTAGGACTTTGTCTCATGTCACTCAGCTCTTCTGCACGGGCATCATACTCCACAAGATCAGCAATAAGTTGTTCCTTGTTCTTTCCTGCAGTAGGGATCTCTTTTTCTTGGCACATTAGCTGCAGTGCAGGCTTGGACTGTTTGCATTATGCCTCCATATTTCCGAGATGAGACAGAGGGGGTAAAACAGGAGATGGGGAGGACAGAACTGTCTTGTACTCTTTTTGTATGTCTTTTAAACCAGCTCTGAGCTCTGTCTTTGGAATTTACACACAAGAATATGTATGCAATTTTTTTAGTGCTAAGATTTCCTTACAGGTAAAATCCAGCAAGCACAAAAAATCTCTAAATATATCCCGACGCTGCCACCAGTTGTCACGATCACACCCTATGGTGCTGCACTGTTGGGTCCTGCTGCTGTTCAGAAATAATTCATATTAGTGTGGACTTTAGTGCCTTTTTAACCATTTTTCACCTGTTACTCTGTCTCTGTGCTAAATTCAGTGTTATACCACACGTTATACACCTGCCGGTGTATTAAAGAAAAACATTTTTTTCCTGAGTACAAATACGCTTTTTCAGTGGCATTATAATTGCAAAGGGCCTACATACAAGCAAATAGCGTACCATATACAACCTTTTTTTCTGTCTCTGTGCTAAATTCAGTGTTATACCACACGTTATACACCTGCCGGTGTATTAAAGAAAAAAAAGTTTTTCCTGAGTACAAATACGCTTAACAGTGGCCTTATCATTGCAAAGGGCCTAAATACAAGCAAATAGCGTACCATATACCACCTTTTTTTCTGTCTCTGTGCTAAATTAAGTGTTATACCACACGTTATACACCTGCCAGTGTATTAAAGAATTTTTTTTTCCTGCGTAAAAATACGCTTAACAGTGGCCTTATGATTGCAAAGGGCCTAAATACAAGCAAGTAGCATACCATATACTACCTTTTTTTCTGTATCTGTGCTAAATTAAGTGTTATACCACATGTTATATACCTGCCGGTGTATTAAAGAAAAAAAAGGTTTTTCTGCGTAAAAATACGCTTAACAGTGGCCTTATTGCAAAGGGCCTACATACAAGCAAATAGTGTACTATTTAGTACCTGTATTTTTGTTTTATACCCCAGGTTATACACCTGCCAGTGTATTAAAGAAAAAAAAGGTTTTCCTGCGTAAAAATACACTTTTTCAGTGGCCTTATCATTGCAAAGGGCCTAAATTCAAGCAAATAGTGTACCATATACCACCTTTTTTCTGTCTCTGTGCTAAATTAAGTGTTATACCACACGTTATACACCTGCCGGTGTATTAAAGAAAAAAAAAAGGTTTTCTTGCGTACAAATAAGCTTAACAGTGCGCTCATCATTGCAAAGGGCATACATACAACCAAGTAGTGTACTATTTAGTACCTGTATTTCTGTCTCGGTGCTAAATTCAGTGCTATTCCACACATTAGTATACACTGGCTGGTGTATACAACAAAAAAAGAGCTTTTTTCTGCGTATAAATACGCTTAACAGTGCGCTCATCATTGCAAAGGGCATACATTAAACAAAGGAGTGTACTATTTAGTAACTGTTATTCTGTCTAGGGCCTATATACTTTGAAAGGACAGCCGTAAGTAATCGCCTGCTGCTGTTCTATACCCTCATAAACGTACTAAGTATGTCAGGCAGGGAAGTGCCAGGACGTGCACAGAGAAGGGGCAGAGGCCTACATACATCATACGATGATGGGGCGAGTGGCAGCAGGAGTCGCAGCAATAGACCTGAGCTCCCGTTAACACCCATCTCTCCTCGTCAATTGGTTTGCACACTCATCCCCATCATCACAAGCGACATCTGACAACCCCAGTCAAGAGTCGGGGGTTCCTCAGACACAACCCTCAGTTGGCATGGCCCGGGAGCAGTCCCTGTAATCCCATTGCCTTTTTCCTTTGCTGTTCCCTCTCCCAAAGAAGTATCTCATGCTCTGGGTTCAGCTCCACTATTTAGCGAGGACGATATAATAGAGGACAGTCAGCATCTAATGGGCAGCCAAGAATGTGAGGAGACATGCGTCCAAGTAGTGATGCGGAGAGTGACGTGGGAGGCGGTGTTTCAATTGCTCAGGGTCCTGAGGCAGACACTGTTGTGGAACAGGAGGAGGACATCAGTGACGTGCACACATCTTTTGATGATGATGAAGCCGATCGCAATTGGGAGCCGGGTGTAGAACGGGGGCTTTACCATCATCAGGAGAATGGATTTGCTCTTTGTCTATGAGGCAGCAAGGCGGTAGCACGGTTGGAAATCAGCGTGGTGGTGGCAGTAGTGGAAATTCAGGAGCCAAACGTGCCAGGGGGAGACCACCTGCTTCGCGGCAAGCTACCATTCAGGGAGGTAGTGGAACAGGGGTTCATGGAGACGGCGCCAATAGCAGTGAAATAGTGCGAACTACGGGTGGGAAAATCAGCTACTCTGCGGTGTGGTTGTTCTTCATAAAGAATCCGGAGGACCTTAGCGTAGTCACATGCAAAATCTGTGGGCAGAAAGTGAAGCGTGGCCAGGGTCCCAATCTCGGCAACCACGGCCCTGGGTCAACACATGATTCTCCACCATAAAGCGGCCTGGGATAACCGTGGCTCCAAGGTAGTGGTCCAGCCTGCCACATCACCCTGTGGCCATCCACTCCCTCCGTCTTCCAGCCATGGCTCCACCACCTCAGCCGAAGGGAGCATTGTGTCAAACCATCCTTCTTGCCCTCTTGCTTCCTCCGCTCGTAGTCAGCCATTCCGCCAACAATCGATCGGCGAAGCCATGTCCAAGAGACAACAGTATGCACCCACTCATCCAATGGCGCAGAAGTTGAATGTGCTCCTGTCCAAGTTGCTGGTGTTGCAGTCCCTCCCTTTCCAACTGGTGGACTCTGCAGCTTTCAGGGAATTGATGGCTTGTGCCGAGCCGAGGTGGAGAGTCCCAAGCTGTCATTTCTTTGCGAAGAAGGCAGTACCAGCCCTGCATAAGTTTGTACAAGAGAAGGTGAGCCAGTCCTTGAGCTTGTCGGTGTGTTCAAAAGTGCACGGCAGCGCCGACGTGTGGAGCTGTAACTACGGGCAGGGACAATACATGTCTTTTACGGCCCACTGGGTAAATGTTGTTCCTGCACAGCCACAGCAGCAACTTGGACAGATCACACTGCTTCCTCCTCCACGCTCTCGCTCCCAGGCAGTTGGTCCTTGTACAGTGTGCACCTCCTCCCCCCCCGTGTCCTTGGCCTCCACTGCACATCTAAATCTCGGTGGCCCTTCATCGTACCACGTGTGTAGGGCACAGCGGTGTCAAGCCGTCCTTCACATGGTTTGCCTTGGCGAACGGAGTCACACAGGGGAGGAACTGCTGAAGTTCATTAGGGAAGAAATCCGAGTATGGCTTACTCCACAAAATCTGGAAATGGGAACCATGGTGACCAACAATGGTTCTTACCATTGTTGGTCACCATGGTTCCCATTTCCAGATTGTGGCCTCGCTGCGACAAGGAAGTGTGAACCATTCACCCTGCATGACACATGTGTTGAATCTGGTTGTCAAGAAGTTCATCAAGTCTTCACCCCATTTGCAAGATGTCCTGACAATGGCAAGGAAACTGTGCATGCACTTCAGCCACTCGTACACTGCCAAGCACACTTTGCTTGAGCTGCAGCGTCAGAACGGTATCCCACAACATAGTCTCATTTGTGACGTTGCCACACATTGGAATTCCCCCCCTCCATATGTTGGACAGACTATACGAACAAAGAAAAGCCATCACAGATTTTTTGATGATACAAGCAGATAGGAGTACTCCCCTGTGAAACTTCAATGTGAACGAGTGGCAACTCATACGTGACACCTGCCGTTTGCTGAGGCCCTTTGAGGAAGCCACATTTTTTGTTAATCGCTCGAATTACGCCATGAACGACGTAATTCCACTCCTACATTTACTCCAAAAAATTATTGAAAACATGGCTGGTCACGACAATGGAGATGTTGTGCCTACATCAGAAGGCTACATGAGTCCTGTGGGGGGATGAACTGGAGGAGGATGATGAGGGGCAGAGCGGAGCACAGTTTACAGTGGATGAGATGGCCGGTGTTTCTGGTCATTGGACAGGAGAGGAGGAGCAGGAGCAGCCAGAGGAGCTGGAGGGTTATTACGAGGGAGGCGAGACAAAGGACCCAGACACACCGTGGCAGTATGCAGTGGAGATGAAGGCAGGTAGTCCCAGTGTGTCAATGTCACAAATGGCACGATGCATGCTGAGTTGCTTGCGTAGTGACCTCCGAATTGTCAAAATTCGTCAGCGCGATGACTTCTGGATCTCCACCTTATTAGACCCTCGCTACCGGCCCAGAATGGGGGCCTTTTTTACACCCACTGAGAGGGAGGACAAACTGACCTACTTCAGGGAGCTTGTACGTAGTCGGTTGGCCGATGCCTATCGGCCACATGGTCCATCCACTCGCAGGTCTGACTCGGGGGGCCCTCTGCGCTCACCTTCCACTGCCACCGCTCCTGGGGAGGGGTGGCAGGAGCAGTACCGGCTCAATCAGCAGCAGCCTGAGTCTACAGTCGCTGATGAGTAGCTTCCTTCAGCCGCATAGTGAAGCTACTCATCATCAGCAGGTGGACATGGAGCAGGACCTGAACCAGCAGGTGATGGCTTACCTCGACATGACCCTGCCAACAACCGTTGAAGATCCGCTGGACTTCTGGGCAGCCAAACTCGATTTATGGCCGCAACTAGCGGAGTTTGCCCTGGAAAAGCTGTCCTGCCCGGCCATTAGTGTGCCATCAGAGCAGGTGTTTAGTGCGGCCGGGGTCATAGTCACCCCAAGGCGAACTCGTCTGTCCACTAAAAATGTGGAGAGACTGACGTTTGTCAAGAGGAATCAGGGATGGATCAGCCAGGATTTCCAGCCACCAATGACAGATGGGTCTGAGTAGATTGACCATGCTCCTACAACAAAATTTTCTCTATTGTGGTTGGTCATGAAACCCTCTGGGACAGACCTGGGGATTGTACGGCCCGCTTGACACATACGGCCCTGTGATTGGCTCTGACTGGCCCGTGCTGATTGGTGGAAAACTATGCTGCCTAATCTGGGGGACATCTATGCTGCCTAATCTGTGAACATTGATCTTTAAATGTAAGGGGTTATGAAAACCTCTGGGGACTGCAAATGCATGCTCCAGACTCATTCTGTGTCTTTCAGGAACTACTTGCCTCCCTGGTGCCTCTGGCCTTGGGCCTTAAATTTTTGTATGTTTAGCAGTAGCTAAATACATGCTTTATGCAAATTTCAACAATGATCGTTAAATTCTCGGCGCTCTGCCAGGGCCTTTGCCTATCGTGCCTGGGCCGATCCGAGGACCTCACTAACCAACTCACTAACTAATCCAATCGCTTATAGCGACGGGCTGTGTGTACAAAGGGCAGGGACTTAATAAACGCCAGCTTATGACCCTCACTTACTGGTAATTCCTCGTTTTAAGATTAAATAATTGCAATCACAGATCCCTATCACGAACTGGTTTCAGCATGCAACACGCACCTGTCCTTGAAAGATAAAGAGACGCTAATCCGTTCAGTGGAGCGCTAGTGCGGCCCAGGACATCTGAGGCCATAACACACCTGTTATTGCTCGATCTCGCAATTGATCGGGCAAGGTAAGGGGTTATTAAAGCCTCTTGGGTACTGCTGAGGCCTACTCCTGACTGCTCCTGGTGCAATGTATGGGGTAATTTAACACTCTTAGGTAGTGTTATTGTTAAATTTACTGGTAATTTTATCAGTAATAAAATTGAATTTTGCAGAATGCTAACCGTTACACAACGGAACGCTTGTTGCGTGTGATTTTTTCATGAAAAAAAAAAATAGATGGAGAGGGATTAACTCTGCTTAATCATTTTTGGCGAATAGAATCCTTTTGCCATCTGATTTTTTGGAGACAGATGCACTTACACACATGTAATAATTTTTTTAACCAAATTTCAAACATTGTGTGGTTTATTACTTTTGAGAAGAATGTCTTTGGGTGATCCACCATCCTGCATTATAGAGTCTTCTGAACTGCTGTATATGCGCTTGTTTTAAAAAAAGAAAAGGTATTTTGTCAGACAATTTCGATAAAATTTTGCATTTTTTGGGGGTGGATTGTGAAGCCTGGGTGATGGGTGTGTAGTGTGTACTCGTGCATCAGTCAACTCCAGTCTGTGTCCGTTAGGCAATATATGGGTTACTGATGCAGCAGAGGTGGGGCCTTGGTCTTGGAATTTCAATTATTTAAAAAAATTTGAACATATTGTGTGGTTTATTATATTATAGAAGAATGTCTTTGGGTGGTCCAACGTCCTCCATTATAGAATCTTCTGAACTGCTGTATATGCGCTTGTTTTAACAAAAAGGCATTTTGTCAGACAATTTCGAAAAAAAATTGCGTTTTTTTGGGGTGGATTGTGAAGCCCGGGTGACGGGTGTGTAGTGTGTAGTGTGTACTCGTGCATCAGTCAACTCCAGTCTGTGTCCGTTAGGCAATATATGGGTTACTGATGCAGCAAAGGTGGGGCCTTGGTCTTGGAATTTCAATTATTTTAAAAAATTGAACATATTGTGTGGTTTATTATATTATAGAAGAATGTCTTTGGGTGGTCCACCGTCCTGCATTATAGAGTCTTCTGAACTACTGTATATGCGCTTGTTTTAACAAAAAGGTATTTTGTCAGTCAATTTTTTTTTTAAATTGCGTTTTTTGGGGTTGGATTGTGAAGCCCGGGTGTGTACTCGTGCATCAGCCAACTCCAGGCTGTGTCTTTCAGGCAATCTATGTGTTACTGATGCAGCTGAGGTGGGGCCTGGGTCTAGGGATTTCAATTTAAAAAAAAAAAAAAAGTTCAACAATTGTGTGGTTAATTATTTTTGAGAAGAAAGTCTTTGGGTAGTACACCGTCCTGCCTTATAAAGTCTTCTGAAATGTTGGATATGCACTTGTGCTTACACAAAGTTGTAAATTTAAAAAAATATATATATATACAATTTTGTTGATTTTGGGGCAGATTGTGAAGCCCTGTGTGTACTGGTGAATCAGCCAACTCCGGGCTGTGTCCTTCAGGCAATAAATGGGTTCCTGATGCCGCAGAGGTGGGGCCTGGGTCTGGGAATTTAAAATTTTTGGATTGCGGGTGTTACAAAAAAAGATGGACACATCATAATCCGTTCAGTGGAGCGCGCCTGCGACCCCGGACATCTGAGGGCATAACACACCTGTTATTACTCGATCTCAGGAGAAGGGGGTTCATCATTGGGAGAAGAGAGTTGCAGGTTGCCCTTGAGTCAGCAAGGCGGTAGCACGGTTGGCAGTCAGCGTGGTGTGGCAATAGCGGAAATTCTGGAGCCAAACGTGCCCGGGGGAGACCACCTGCTTTGTGGCAGCTTACCTTTCTGGGAGTTAGCGGGTTACCAGCACCGGTGAAAGATAGAGACACGCTAATCCGTTCAGTGGAGTGCGCCTGCGGCCCCGGAAATCAGAGGGCATAACACACCTGGTATTGCTCGATCTCGCAATTGATCGTGCAAAGGTAGGGGGTTATTAAAGCCTCTTGGGTACTGCTGAGGCCTACTCTTGACTGCTCCTGGTGCAATGTATGGGGTAATTAAACACTCTTGGGTAATGTTTTTTTTTTTTATTTACTGATAATTTTATCAGTAATAAAATTGAATTTTCAAGAATGCTAATCGTTACACAACGGAACGCTTGTTGCGTGTGATTTTTTAATGAAAAAAAAAAACAAAAAACATACGGACAGGGATTAACTCTGCTTCATCATTTTGGGTGAAAAAAGTCTTTGGTGGTCTGATCTCTTGGAGACAGATGCGCTTACACACATATTGAATTAGTTTTTGTAAAAAAATTTCAAACATTGTGTGGTTTATTATTTTTTAGAAGAATGTCTTTGGGTGGTCCACCGTCCTGCATTATAGAGTCTTGTTAACTGTTGGATATGCGCTTGTTCTTACACAAAAGTATTTCTTTAAAAAATTTCCAAAATGTTGTTGTTTTTTGGAGGGGATTGTGAAGCCCTGGTGTGTACTGGTGCATCAGCCAACTCCAGGCTGTGTCCTTCAGGCAATATATGGGTTCCTGATGCAGCAGAGGTGGGGCCTGGGTCTGGTAATTTCAAATTTTTGTATAGCGGGTGCTACCAATGAGAAATCTTTGACAAAAATGTCATATATTGTGTTGTTATTTGGGGGGGTTGTGAAGCCCTGGTGTGTACTCTTGCATCAGCCAACTCCAGGCTGTGTCATGCAGGCAATATATGGGTTACTGATGCCACAGGATTGGGGCCTGGGTCTTGAAATTTCTAATTTTAGGATAGTGGGTGCTACCAATGAGAAATCTTTGTCAAAAATGTCATATATTGTGTTCTTTTTTGGGGGGGGGATTGTGAAGCCCTGGTGTGTAGTGTACTAGTGCATCAGCCAACTCCACGCTGTGCCATTCAGCCACTAAATGGTCTCCTCTTGCTGCCAGCATGTCCACGCTATGTCATTCAGTCACTATATGGTCTCCTGACACTGATGCCACCACCAGGCTCTGTCATTGTGCTGCTGTGCGGCAGTGATTCTAAGAGCGATGCCGGTAATCTGCATGCTATTCTGAATAACAGTATTATTTCACTACCCCAGCACACTCCATATGCGTTCTAGGACACAGCAAAGTGTTCTATACTACTGTAGAGGCTGTATGTAGGCTAGAAATAGCCTTTTTTAACATCGATTCACCGCGAATAAATTCGGATCGAAACAAACTTTTCGGGAAAATTCGGCGAATCGGCCGAATCAAGTTTTTGAAAAGATCCCTCATCTCTAATTGTAATATAATTCCGCTCTTTTTTTAGTAAGGATACTCTGTTTAAAAGTATCATTGATAAGATCCAAAAAAGGAAAAAATTGAATATATTGAATACAACTATAAATATTAATATAAATAATTCCAAAAAAAACATTGATCCGGATTGCAAAGAAAAAGAAAATATATGCACTGCACAGAAGAATTCTGAGTCTGTCTATATATACAATATATCTAGATATATTCTTAATGACCATGAGACAAGTCTTCTACAGAGGGGTTTATCATTTTGCCCCACCACTACTGTAAATCATTTCCAACTGTTTTTAGATTTTAATAAATTCATAAGAAAATTAACTCTTCAAAGATTTTTTGCTTTACAAAACATCAAACATCAAGAAAACCCAAGTGATATCACGAATCCGGTACATCCGGTGCATTATTCACCAATGGACACACGGGAAGAAAAACCTCCAGTTATAATTACAAGACATCAACCTGTTAAACCATTTTCCACTTTTTATCCCTTTTATAAACAAGGTCCCTATATCAAAGTTTTTTCAGAACTCGTTTTATCTGATTTTAAGGATAAAATTATTCAAGAACCGAGAAAGAAACGCAATATCACTAGAAATGAACAAAAAGCACTCAAGGACCTTCAGAACAATAGAAACATCGTACTACGACTGGCAGACAAGGGTGGTGGTTTAGTTATTATGGATCTGGATTTTTATGAGAAGGAAGCAAGTAATATTTTATCTAACACATTATATTATAGCACTATTACAAATGATCCTTTCAGGAAAGTGGAAACAGATCTTCAGAATCTTATCAATGATGCTTTTAAACAGAGTATCCTTACTAAGGAAGAGCGGAATTATATTACAATACAAAATGGCAATAAGCCCTATTTCTACTTTTTACTTAAGATTCACAAAGATGTAAAAAAAAAACCAGGTCGCCCAATTGTTTCCTGTACATCAGCGACGAGTAACCTAGCTCATTATATAGATCTATATCTGCAGTAACATGTCCTGAAATTGCCAAGTCATCTTCGGGATTCATCTCATTTGATTGAATCCCTTCTAGATATAAAGTGGATATTAGGCTGGAAATTCATCACCTGCGATGTACAAGTGCTTTACAGCAATATTAATCATGACAGAGGCATCCATTGTGTCCAAAAAGATCTAGAACAGGATGCCACCCTATCCATTGCACATAAAGAGTTCCTAATTAACGGTCTGAGATTTATTTTAAAGAACAAATATTTTACATACAATGGAAAAATATACATTCAGGAAACAGGTACAGCGATGGGCGCGAAAGTGGCACCTTCATTCGCTAATTTATTCATGGGTTGTTTTGAAAATTTGTTTATTTGTGACAATCCCATTTTATCACCTCATATTAGATTTTATCGTTGCTTTATAGATGACCTGTTTTTTTATATGGGAAGGACATGATGGATCAGAGTCTCTTTTATTGGAAACACTAAATAAAAATGACTGGGGCATTTCTTTTACCATGGAATCAAATTTTAACAATATCACATTCTTAGACTTATGTATTTCACACGATGACCACAATATTTTTACATCTACTCATTTTAACCCCTTAAGGACCAAGGACGTACCGGTACGTCCTTGGTCCTGCTCTTCTGATATAACGCGGGGTTACACAGTAACCCCGCGTCATATCATGGCGGGCCCGGCGTCATAGTGAAGCCGGGACCCGCCTCTAATAGCGCGCGGCGCCGATCGCGGCGCCGCGCGCTATTAACCCTTTAGCCGCGCGCTCAAAGCTGAGCCGCGCGGCTAAAAGTGAAAGTGAAAGTTCCCGGCTAGCTCAGTCGGGCTGTTCGGGATAGCCGCGGCTAATCGCGGCATCCCGAACAGCTGACAGGACAGCGGGAGGGCCCCTTCCTGCCTCCTCGCTGTCCGATCGCCGAATGACTGCTCAGTGCCTGAGATCCAGGCATGAGCAGTCATCCGGCAGAATCGTTGATCACTGGTTTCTTATGAGAAACCAGTGATCAACATAGAAGATCAGTGTGTGCAGTGTTATAGGTCCCTATGGGACCTATAACACTGCAAAAAAAAAGTGAAAAAAAAAGTGAATAAAGATCATTTAACTCCTCCCCTATTAAAAGTTTGAATCACCCCCCTTTTCCAATAAAAAAAAAAACACAGTGTAAATAAAAATAAAAATAAACATATGTGGTATCACCGCGTGCGGAAATGTCCGAATTATAAAAATATATCATTAATTAAACCGCTCGGTCAATGGCGTGCGCGCAAAAAAATTCCAAAGTCCAAAATAGTGCATTTTTTGGTCACTTTTTATATCATGAGGTGATCAATAAGTCCTATCAATGCAAAAATGGTACCGTTAAAAACTTCAGATCACGGCGCAAAAAATGAGCCCTCATACCGCCCCATACACGGAAAAATAAAAAAGTTATAGGGGTCAGAAGATGACAATTTTAAACGTATTAATTTTCCTGCATGTAGTTATGATTTTTTCCAGAAGTCCGACAAAATCAAACCTATATAAGTAGGGTATCATTTTAATCGTATGGACCTACAGAATACATATGAGGTGTCATTTTTACCGAAAAATTTACTACGTAGAAACGGAAGCCCCCAAAAGTTACAAAACAGCGTTTTTTTTTTTCAATTTTGTCGCACAATGATTTTTTTTCCCGCTTCACCATAGATTTTTGGGCAAAATGACTGACGTCATTACAAAGTAGAATTGGTGGCGCAAAAAATAAGCCATCATATGGATTTTTAGGTGTAAATTTGAAAGAGTTATGATTTTTTAAAGGCAAGGAGCAAAAAACGAAAATGCAAAAACGGAAAAACCTCCGGTCCTTAAGGGGTTAAATCTGTTGATGTGAACAGTTATCTGGAATTTCAAAGTGGGCACTATAGAAAATGGATTAATAATATCCCCTTTAGCCAATTTCGGCGGATAAGAAAAAACTGTACAAAAGATAGTGATTTTTTAACCCAATCCCGTATTTTAAATAAACGTTTTAAATCTAAAAAATATCCTGAACAAATTATCCAAACTACGTTTGAGAAAGCCAGAAATCTAGACCAAAAAAGCTGCTTGGCTCCAAAACAAAAGAGAAATGCTGAAAAAGAAGTTAATAAATTTTCTATGAATTTTATTACAACTTTCAACAAAAATATACCGTCAATCAAACATATTCTAAGATCACATTGGCACATCTTACAACAAGACAACTACCTCAAACAACATTTACCTAACAAACCGCAGTTAACCTTTCGGAGAGCTCCGAATCTGAAAAGCCTGCTAGCCCCAAGCCAGCTACGCCAACACCGCTTCCAAACTGATGAAAATTGTGGAAATCCTTGCAGGAAACCTGGCAGCTATAAATGCTACCGTAAAAACTGCATGTGTTATAGAGAAATTACACACGGCCTTACTCACATCTAAAAAAAACGGGTAAAAGATTTAATATAAAAACCCATCTGACATGTCAGTCTGACTTTGTGATATATGTCATACAATGCATATATTCACTCCAATACGTCGGAAGAACTACCCTACCGCTCCACAATAGGTTAAGCAAACATCAACATAATATCAAGAACAAGTTCTTGTTACATGGAGTCTCTAAACATTGTGCCCAAGTCCATCGTGACACAAAAAATCCCATCACTATTACCCCTTGGGAGGCCATACCACAAAATGTCTCCAATAGATTTGAGCAATTAAAACGCAAAGAAGTATATTGGATATACAGGATGGGAACTTTGGTTCCCGAGGACCTCAATGAACTGTCTGAAGTTATTCTATAATCACTTAATATTATGTCATGTTTGTTCTATTAATAAAATGATAAAAAATTATAGAAAATTATAAATAAAAGACAGGTCTACTTTTTTTTAAATAAAACTATACATAACAATCTAATTATTACTATTTTCATCAGATATATAAATTCCTTTTTTCACTCACCCATTAGATGTCTTCTTATGCATTCAACTGGAGTCTTTTGAATAACTCTTCCTCTCCTGCGAACGCTACTTCAATCTGTATGTAAAAAATACAAGTATAGGAAATCAGGGATATATTGCCATCTAGTGGTGGGTTCTGAGAAACAACACCACATAACGTTTCCTTCCACATTTATGCACTACAACACTGCTACCCAATGGTCATTTTTAGGTACTTTTTCATTCATTTTCTAGGTTTTTACACAAGAGGTTTTTTAATTATAAATATTGTAAATCTTTGATGATTTTATTTATACCTGTATGTTTAGCCTATAAACCTATTGCATTTATTGCACAAATACTTTAGATTAGCGTCATCCTGATTTCAGTGACACGTTGTTTTCAGGTTCTCCGGAAGTGGTCATCAATTTTCTTAGACTATAAATGTAATCGTATTCTATTGAAATGTATGCCTGACGAAGATCCTGGTACGGGATCGAAACGCGTTGCTGATAAATAAGTTTACTTTCATCTCCTGGTACCAGCGCCTTCTTTAGAGGAACTTGTTCAATTATCTCTTTCCATTGTTATCCACCGGACTGACTGACGTCACACCGGGAGGTTCCTCGTGGTTCCATTTGATTTCCTGCATATAGACGCTACTGTAGGTGTACCTAGGGGTAAGAATCCCTCTTTGCGTTATCTCCTTCATTTTATATAAACGGTCCTCACTAGGGGTGCACCTCTTGTTGTTTTTTCTCGTTGATATATTTGTTAAAAAATGAAAGAAGCGATCTGATTGGTTGCTATGGGCAACTGGGCAATTTTTCCTCTGGACAGGTTTTGATAAATCTCCCCAATTATCCTCACCATCCCTGGGGGAAGTTTGTGCAGGGCACACAACACACTAGAGGAGGAAGGGCAGGGGTTCCTGGACGGGGCTCATGTGTGCCACTCATTTAATGTGGCCGGACTGAGACCAAAAATAGGCTCGGGCATATTAGACTATGCAACCCATGTCGTTTGGGTGGGGGTCCCAGCAGTCAGACCACCACCAAAATAAAATGGGCTGCATAGTCTAAAGTCACCTTGGTTCAAGTGGCTTTCCAGCTGTTGCAAAGCTACAACTCCCATCATGCCTGGAGAGCCTCAGACATCATGGGAGTTGTGGTTTTGTAACAGCTGGAGAGCCGCAGATTGGGGTATAGTTTGACAAATAACTCTGCAAATCTTATGAGTGACTTCAGCAATGATGGAAACAGACATACTAAACAATGATTTGACTCACAGGAGATGTCTTCTCTGTTGTCTTTCCCTTTCTTTTCTTCTTCATCTGGTCCAGAAGCCGGGACTTCTTCCTGCTACATCTTCCTCTGCCGAGTCTGATGTCAGGAAATTAGTGGGTCCTCACTTCGTCAGCAGATCCTCTTTCTCTGTATGACAATAATAAGAGAAAGAGAAATAACCCTGTCAAACACTGCACCACCTAAATATAATCCTGCCCCACATTGGGCCTCCTAAATATAACCCTGCCACTACAAAATGTGCCCCCTAAATGTAACCCTACCACCACAAAATGTGCCCCCTAAATATAACCCTTCCACCACAAAATGTGCCCCCTAAATATACCTTGCCAGACACTGCAGACATTTAGTCAGCAGAATGTCCACTTGCAGCAGGCGCCACCAGAAACGCAATCTGGCAGAATAAATATGTTCATTCTTTGGGCAGATTATCTTTTGCAGAATTCTGCTGCAGTGACTCCACAGTATGCAATAGGACAATAGGACTCTGCTGCAAGTGGATTTCTGCAGCAGAATTCCGCCAGCAGAATATCCGCAGTGTAGACAAGTGCTTAGTCCCCCAGACTCCTTAGTCCTCCTCCAGACCCTTTAGTTTTCAGACCCCCCCTCTGTCCTCCTCCATGCTCCTTTTCAAACTCCCCCCCCTGTTCTCCATATTCCTTTTACAACCCCCCCCCTCTGTTCTCCTCCATATTCCTTTTACAACCACCCCTGTCCTCCACCATGTTACTTTTACAACCCCCGTCCTCCTCCATGTTACTTTTCTAACCCCCCCTGTCCTCCTCATGTTACTTTTACAACCCCCCCCCTTTCTCTGTCCTCCTCCATGTTACTTTTACACCCCCCCTTTCTCTGTCCTCCTCCATGTTACTTTTACAACCCCCCCCCCTTTCTCTGTCCCCCTCCATGCTCCTTTTACAACCCCCCCTTTCTCTGTCCTCCTCCATGTTACTTTTACCCCCCCCCCCTTTCTCTGTCCTCCTCCATTTTACTTTTACACCCCCCCTTTCTCTGTCCTTCTCCATGTTACTTTTACACCCCCCCCCTTTCTCTGTCCTCCTCCATGTTACTTTTACAACCCCCCTCTATCTGTCCTCCTCCATGTTACTTTTACAACTCCTCCCTAACCCCCCAACCCCTTCCACCCCCCCATCCTCCTGTCCTCCTCCATGTTACTTTTACAACTCCTCCCTAACCCCCCCCCCCCCCTTGTCCTCCTTTTCTAGCCAGCAAATGCTCCCACCCCCGCCACAGCCACTCTCACCTCTGGCTCTCCGCCATTGTCTTCAGCTTCCGTTCATCTCCTCAGCTTGCGGAGAAGATGCAGCAGCTCTAGGCGGCGGTGGGATGTCTTCCTGCGCAGCCGGGGGGCAGGGACTGTGACGTCAGGTGCGTGCTTGCCATGTCTGCTACTCTAAAAGCAGCAGTGTCCCTGCCTGACTAACTTTACATGGGGCCGGGGAACCGAACTGGGAGAGGCGGCGGCCATCTTCAGTACCACCAGAGAAGGGGGCCCCCTGGGGAATAGAGCTGCCAGGGATGCTTTTTTTTAACAAAACAGGACAAGGCACAGTGGAAAGTCAGGGCATTATGCATCCTTGTCCTGCCCTTATCCGGTCTCTGCTGCTGCCTAACAGGAATCTCTGGCAGAAGCGCTGAGCCCTTAGTAATGATGGCGACAGCCGGCCATCTTGCTAATCTGGGGCCTGGTCACCATGGCGACCTCTGTGACCTCTATAGCTACGCCACTGTTGGCTGGGCAGTAGCTGCTGACTGTCCCCTAGTAGATCGTCCTCACTAAATAGTGGAGTTGAACCCACAGCATATGATACTTCTGTGGGGGATGGAACAGCATAGGACAGAGGCAATGGGAGGACAGGGACTGCTCCCGGGCCATGCCAACTGAGGGTTGTGTCTGAGGAACCCACTGACTGTTGACCTGGTGTGTCAGATGTCATTTGTGATCAAGTGGATGACCGAGTTAACCAATCAATGACAGCAGATGGGGTGCTGGTTGAGACACGACCGCTAGCTGATACCGGGAGCTCAGGCCTCTCGCTGCGACTCCTGCTGCCACTCGCCCCTAGTCTGCTGCAACCTCTGCCTGCACCTAATGAATTTAGGCCTCTGCCACTCCTCTGTGCATGTCCTGCCACTTCTCTGCCTGACATACTTATACACCAGCTGAGTGCTTATATGTTACATTTATGAGAAGAGGACAATACTCTACACTACACTTAAAAATGTATTTGGCTACAAAATCATGTGTGTAGTTTTGGCTGGCCTTTCAGAGTAACTAGGCCCTTATGCCTTAAACAGGAACAAAATTGTACACCATGTACTTATGAGGGGAGGACAATACGTTCCACTATGCTTAAAACTGTATTAGACCACAAAAACAAGTGTGTAGCTTTGGCTGGCCTCTCACAGAAAATAGGCCCTTATAGTTAGTATAGTCGAAAAAAGACATATGTCCATCAAGTTCAACCAGGGAATTGAAGGGTAGGGGTGTGGCGCGATATTGGGGAAGGAATGGGATTTTATATTTCTTCATAAGCATTAATGTTATTTTGTTCCAGGAATGTATCTAATCCTGTTTTAAAGCTGTTAATTTTTCCTGCTGTGACTAGTTCCTGAGGTAGACTGTTACATAAGTTCACAGTTCTCATGGTAAAGAAGGCGTGTCACCCCTTGAGACTAAACTTTTTCTTCTCCAGACGGAGTGCCCCCTCGTTCTTTGGGGGGGTTTAACCTGGAACAGTTTTTCTCCATATTTTTTGTATGGGCCATTAATATACTTATATACATTTATCATATCCCCCCTTAAACGTCTCTTCTCAAGACTAAACAATTCTAACTCCTTTAATCGCTTCTCATAGCTAAGATGTTCCATGCCCCATATTAGTTTAGTCGTGCGTCTCTGCACCCTTTCCAGCTCCACAGTGTCCCTTTTATGGACAGGTGACCAAAACTGAACAGCATATTCCAGGTGAGGCCGTACCAATGCTTTATAAAGGGGGAGTATTATGTCCCTGTCCCTTGAGTCCATGCCTCTTTTGATACATGACAATATCCTGCTGGCTTTGGAAGCAGCAGCCTGACATGGCATGTTATTCTGAAGTCTGTGATCTACAAGTACACCCAGATCCTTCTCTACCAGTGACTCTGCCAGTTTAATCCCCCCTAAGACATACGACGCATGCAGGTTATTAGTACCCAGATGCATAACTTTACATTTATCCACATTGAACCTCATTTGTCAAGTGGATGCCCAGACACTTAGTCTATCCAAGTCATCTTGTAACCTATACACCTCCTCTATAGACTGTACCGTGCTACAAAGCTTGGTGTCATCTGCAAAGATAGAAACAGAGCTGTTAATGCCTCCCTCTATATCATTGATAAATAAATTAAACAACAGCGGTCCCAGTACAGAACCTTGGGGTACACCACTAATTAAAGGGGACCAATCAGAGCACGAATCATTGACCACCACTCTCTGGGTAAGATCCATGAGCCAGTGTTCAATCCAGTTACAAACTAAAATTTCCAAACCCAAAGACCTTAACTTACCTGTCAGACGTCTATGAGGGACAGTATCAAATGCTTTAGCAAAATCCAGAAACACTATATCCACAGCCATTCCTCTGTCAAGGCTTCTACTCACCTCTTCATAAAAGCAAATTAGATTGGTTTGACAACTTCTATCCTTAGTAAACCCATGCTGGTTATCACTTCTAATACAATTATCCCCTATGTATTCCTGTATGTAATCCCTTATAAGTCCTTCAAACAATTTACCCACAATGCACGTTAAACTTACCGGTCTATAGTTTCCTGGGGAAGACCTAGAGCCGTTTTGGCACCACATTCGCCTTGCGCCAGTCCCTTCGCACAATACCAGACACCAGTGAATCTCTAAATATCATGAACAGGGGTACAGATATTACTGAGCTTACCTCTCTAAGAACTCTTGGATGCAATCCATCTGGCCCTGGAGATTTGTTTACATTTATATTACTTAACTTACCTTGTACCATCTCTACATTAAGCCAGTTCAGTACATTAAATGATGTGTTACCAGCACTGACCTGTCCTATGTCAGCTCATCCTTCTTCCCTAGTATATACAGAACTAAAGAACCCATTCAGTAGCTCCCCTTTCTCTTTATCGCCTGTGACAACCTCCCCATTATCATTATTAAGGGGCCCTACATGCTCTGTCCTTGGTTTTTTTGCATTTATATATCTAAAAAAATATTTAGGATTAGTTTTGCTTTCTTTGGCCACCTGTCTCTCATTTAGAATTTTTGCTGTTTTTATTACATTTTTACAGATTTTATTAAGCTCTTTGTACTGTTTAAATGTTATTGCTGACCCATCAGATTTGTATTTTTTGCAGGCTAAATTTTTGTTGTTTATTGCTCTTTTAACATCATTTGTCAGCCATGTAGAATTTAGTTTTAATCGTTTATATTTGTTCCCCTTTGGTATATATTTAGCTGTATAGTTATTTAGAGTTGATTTAAAGATGTCCCATTTACCTTCTGTATCAGTATTTGAGAACACCTCCCCCAGTCTATGTCCTGTAGTGCAGCTCTCAGCCCAGGGAAGTTTGCCTTTTTAAAGTTATATGTTTTTGCCTTCCCCGCCTGTCTTTCTTTTCTACATTTTAAGTCAAAAGTAACTATATTGTGGTCGCTATTACCAAGGTTTTCCCTCACAGTTACATTACTAACCAGCTCTGCGTTGTTGGAAATGATCAGATCCAACAAGGCATCACTTCTTGTTGGGTCCTCCACAAACTGGCCCATAAAATTATCCTGCAATAAATTTAGGAATTGTCGCCCCTTATGACTTTAACAGGAACAAAATCGTACACCACGTTGGTGTACGCACAGTTTACACTTATAAGAGGAGGACAATATGCTCCACTATGCTTAAAACTGTATTTGGCTACAAAAACAAGTGTATAGCTTTGGCTGGCCTTTCACAGTAACTAGGACCAAATTAGAGGAGTACAATACGCATGCTGCATGTGACTCAGGGTTATCCCGCCTACCCGCCTTCCCAGAGTTCCTTGCCCATGTCCTCATACATGGAGCGGCCATTTTAGACACCATGGAGCCTGGACCGAACTAAATGGAGTTTAATGAAGCGACTCGTTTTATCGAATCACGGCGATATTCAGATTTGTTATGAATCAAATTTTTCATGAAATTCCTAACAAATTCTGATTCTTCAGATTCGATTTGCTCATCCCTTGTCAGAAAGATAAGTTTATCATAGATGTTTTTTTCTTTTGGTTTCCCCTTACCTCATTTCTTTTGTTCTAGTGTCCTTCACAGGAACCTTCCTTCTGTTAAGAAATTCCCTGACAATGTTCGCAAAACAATTGCAACGCAGATTTCTTTCGGTAAAGTTGCAGGTCCCTTTAATTCTCAGCCTTTTTCCAGTTTCAGAGTTTCTCCCCTTGAAATTGTTCCATGCTAAAAAAGCCACTAATTCTTATAGACTGATCCATCATTTGTCTTATCCTGCCCATTTCTCGCTGAACAATGGCATTGACAGGAATCTTGTGTCAGTGCATTATTCTTCTTTTGATTAAGTTTTTGTCATTCTTCGTGCAGTGGGTAATGGTGCTCTTTTAGCCAAAGTAGACATCAAGTGTGCCTTTAAGCTATTGCCAGTTCATCCATCAGGATTTAATTCCCTTGGTTTCTTTTTTGATGTTTTTTTTTTTTTTTTTTTTATAAATGCCATCCAATGGGTTTTTCTTTCTTGTTTTCTCTATTGGTCTGTAGCTTATTTTTGCCACTCATTAGTCCATTAATTGGACAATTTTCCTTCTGATTCTCCGTTTTTTTCATTTTATTGTCATCTTTTATTAATCTAGCTGATTATTTTGGCATTCCACTGGCTGTGGAGAAGACCCACGACATCCATTGATTTTCTTGGGATTCACATTGACTCGTTATCCATGAAATTTCCCTTACCAGATGATAAATTGTTACTAGAGATGAGCGAACTTTTTAAAAATTCGATTCGGCCGGTTCGCCGAATTTTCCCTAAAAAGTTTGTTTCGATCAGAATTTGTTTGCGGCAAATCAATATTAAAAAAGTCTATTTCTAGCCTATATACAGCCTCTATAGGGGTATAGAACACTTTGCTGTGTCCTAAAACGCATATGGAGTGTGCTGGGGTAGTGAAATAATACTGTTATTCAGAATAGCATGCAGATTACCGGCATTGCTCTTAGAATCACTGCCTCACAGCAGCACAATGACAGAGCCTGGTGGTGGCATCAGTGTCAGGAGACCATATAGTGACTAAATGACATAGCGTGGAGGTGTTGGCCGCATGAGGACACCATATAGTGGCTGAATGGCACAGCGTGGAGGTGTTGGCAGCATGAGGACACCATATAGTGGCTGAATGGCACAGCGTGGAGGTGTTGGCAGCATGAGGACACCATATAGTGGCTGAATGGCACAGCATGGAGATGTTGGCAGCATGAGGACACCATTTAGTGGCTGAATGGCAAAGCGTGGAGGTGTTGGTGGCAAGAGGACACCATATAGTGGCTGAATGGCACAGCGTGGAGGTGGTGGCTGCATGAGGACACCATATAGTGGCTGAATGGCACAGCATGGAGATGTTGGCAGCATGAGGACACCATTTAGTGGCTGAATGGCACAGCGTGGAGGTGTTGGCAGCATGAGGACACCATATAGTGGCTGAATGGCACAGCGTGGAGGTGTTAGCAGCATGAGGACACCATATAGTGGCTGAATGGCACAGCGTGGAGGTGTTGGAGGCATGAGGACACCATATAGTGGCTGAATGGCACAGCGTGGAGGTGTTGGCAGCATGAGGACACCATATAGTGGCTGAATGGCGCAGCATGGAGATGTTGGCAGCATGAGGACACCATTTAGTGGCTGAATGGTAAAGCGTGGAGGTGTTGGTGGCAAGAGGACACCATATAGTGGCTGAATGGCACAGCGTGGAGGTGTTGGCTGCATGAGGACACCATATAGTGGCTGAATGGCACAGCATGGAGATGTTGGCAGCATGAGGACACCATTTAGTGGCTGAATGGCACAGCGTGGAGGTGTTGGCAGCATGAGGACACCATATAATGGCTGAATGGCACAGCGTGGAGGTGTTGGAGGCATGAGGACACCATATAGTGGCTGAATGGCACATCGTGGAGGTGTTGGCAGCATGAGGACACCATATAGGGGCTGAATGGCACAGCGTGGAGGTGTTGGCAGCATGAGGACACCATATAGTGGCTGAATGACACAGCGTGGACATGTTGGCAGCAAGAGAAGACCATTTAGTGGCTGAATGGCACAGCGTGGAGTTGGCTGATGCACTAGTACACTACACACCAGGGCTTCACAGTCCCTCCCCCAAAAAAACAACAAAATATATGAAATTTTTGACAAAGATTTCTCATAGGTAGCACCCGCTATCCAAAAATTTGACATTTTCAGACCCAGACTCCGCCTCTGCGGCATCAAGAACCCATATATTGCCTGAAGGACACGGCCTGGAGTTGGCTGATGCACCAGTACACACCCGGGCTTCACAATCCACCCCAAAAAAACGCACAATTTTATTGAAATTGTCTGACAAAATACCTGTTTTTTAAAAACAAGCGCATATCAGCAGTTCAGAAGACTCTATAATGCAGGACGGTGGACCACCAAAAGACATTCCTCTCAAAAATAATAAACCACACAATGTATGAAATTTGGTTAAAAAAATTATTACATGTGTGTAAGCGCATCTGTCTCCAAAAGATCAGATCACGAAAGGATTCTAATCGCCAAAAATGATTAAGCAGAGTTAATCCCTCTCCATATTTTTATTTTTATTTTCATTAAAAAATCACACGCAACAAGCGTTCCGTTGTGTAACGGTTAGCATTCTGTAAAAATTCTATTTTATTTCCGATAAAATTACCAGTAAATTTAACAATAACACTACCCAAGAGTGTTTAATTACCCCATACATTGCACCAGGAGCAGTCAGGAGTAGGCCTCAGCAGTACACAAGAGGCTTTAATAACCCCTTACCTTTCCCGATCAATTGCGAGATCGAGCAATAACAGGTGCGTTATGGCCTCAGATGTCCTGGGCCGCACTAGCGCTCCACTGAACGGATTAGCGTCTCTCTATCTATCAAGGACAGGTGCGTGTTGCATGCTGAAACCAGTGATAGGGATCTGGGATTGCAATTATTTAACCTTAAAACGAGGAATTACCAGTAAGTGAGGTTCATAAGCTGGCGTTGATTAAGTCCCTGCCCTTTGTATACACCGCCCGTCGCTATAAGCGATTGGTTTAGTTAGTGAGTTGGTTAGTGAGGTCCTCGGATCGGCCCAGGCACGGTAGGAGAAGGCCCTGGCAGAGCGCCGAGAATTTAACGATCTTTGTTGAAATTTGCATTAAGCATGTATTTAGCTACTGCTAAACATCCAAAAATTTAAGGCCCAAGGCCAGAGGCACCAGGGAGGCAAGTAGTTCCTGAAAGACACAGAATGAGTCTGGATCATGCATTTGCAGTACCCAAGAGGTTTTCATAACCCCATACATTTAAAGATCAATGTTTACATTTGCATGAAGCATGTATTTAGCTACTGCTAAACTTCAAATAATTATAGGTCCAAGGCCTGAGGCCCCAGGGAGGCAAGTAGTTTGTGAAAGACACAGAATGAGTCTGGAGCAGTCATTCGCAGTACCCAAGAGGGTTTCATAACCCCTTACATTTAAAGATCAATGTTGACATTTGCATTAAGCAGGTATTTAGCTACTGCTAAACTTCAAAAAAGTATAGGCCCAAGGCCAGAAGCATCAGTTTTCCCCATATTAGGAGCATAGTTGTCCCCCAGCATAGATTTCACCCAGATTAGGAAGCATAGATGTCCCCCAGATTAGGAGCATACTTGTCCCCCAGATTAGGCAGCATAGATGTCCCCCACATTAGGAGCATACTTGTCCCCCAGAGTAGGCAACATAGATGTCCCCAAGATTAGGAGCATACTTGTCCCCCAGATTAGGCAGCATAGATGTCCCCCAGATTAGGAGCATACTTGTCCCCCAGATTAGGCAGCATAGATGTCACCCAGATTAGGAGCTTAGTTGTCCCCCAGATTAGGCAGCATAGATGTCACCCAGATTAGGCAGCATAGATGTCCCTCACATTAGGAGCATACTTGTCCCCCAGATTAGGCAGCATAGATGTCCACCAGATTAGGAGCTTAGTTGTCCCCCAGATAAGGAGCATAGTTGTCCCCCAGATAAGGAGCATAGTTGTCCCCCAGATTAGGCAGCATAGATGTCACCCAGATTAGGAGCGTAGTTGTCCCTCAATCAGCGCGGGCCGATCAGAGCCAATCAAAGGGCCGTATGTGGCAAGCGGGCCGTACAATGCCCAGGTCTGCCCCAGAGGGTTTAATAAACAACCTCAATAGAGAAAATTTTGTTGTAGGAGCATGGTCAATCTACTCAGACCCATCTGTCATTGGTGTCTGGAAATTCTGGCTGATCCATCCCTGATTCATCTTGACAAACGTCTGTCTCTCCACATTTTTTATGTGAATTCGGGTAGAAAACAGACATGGTGCACATCTACAATCTTGTATAATGATCCGATTGCTTCTCAGCATAATATCAAAAACTAACAGGTTGTTAGTATACATTTTTGATCAAAAAGTACAAGCCCACTCGCCACGTCAAGGCCACCTATTCAGAGTGGGTCCCTAACGTCCCTAGCATAAAATGGCGCAGCACTGGGCGGCGACCACCACCGCCGCGACACCACTGTCCACAGGGGGGAACGACCCACTGGCAGAGCGGCCCCAATGCCACTCAAACCAGTCTATGGGCAGCACCCACCCGCAGACACAGCTCCACGGCAGCAACGGACGTCGCCCAGCACCACACCAGTGTGAACAAGGTGTAATGGCTCACTTACCATGCTCTCCCAGTCAGACTGGGAGGCTGCTAGGAAAGAAATGGCCCTTGTGTAGCTAACTACTACCTATATAGGGTTTGGCTAACAGCCTCCCAGTCTGATTGGGAGAGCATGGTAAGTGAGCTATTACACCTTTTTCACACTGGTGTGGTGCTGTGCGGTATCCGTTGCTGCCGTGGCGCCGTGTCTGCGGGGGGTGCGGCCCATAGACTGGTTTGAGTGGCATTGGGGTCGTTCTGCCGGTGGGTCGTTCCCCCCTGTGGACATTGGTGTCGCGGCGGTGGTGGGACGTTAGGGACCCACTCTAAATAGGTGGCCTTGACGTGGCGAGTGGGCT
This sequence comes from Hyla sarda, assembly GCF_029499605.1. Taxonomy (NCBI): domain Eukaryota; kingdom Metazoa; phylum Chordata; class Amphibia; order Anura; family Hylidae; genus Hyla; species Hyla sarda. Next base: position 153,760,889 of record NC_079195.1, on the reverse strand, counting down.
TGTACTTTTTGATCAAAAATATATACTAACAACCTGTTAGTTTTTGATATTATGCTGAGAAGCAATCAGATCATTATACAAGATTGTAGAAGTGCACCATGTCTGTTTTTCTACCTGAATTCACACTGTGATTTCTATCCCCTCCTTTTTTTGTTTGAACATGTGCTGCACTCTTCCCCACCCCCCAGCCCAACCCTATATAAGTAGTAGTTAGCTACACATGGGCCATTTCTTTCCTAGCAGCCTCCCAGTCTGATTGGGAGAGCATGGTAAGTGAGCTATTACACCTTGTTCACACTGGTGTGGTGCTGTGAGGTGTCCGTTGCTGCCATGGCGCCGTATCTGCGGGGGGGTGCGGCCCATAGACAGGTCTGAGTGGCATTGGGGCCGCACTGCCGGTGGGTCGTTCCCCCCTGTGGGCATTGGTGTAGCGGCGGTGGTGGTCGCCGCCCGGGGCTGCGCCATTTTATGCTAGGGACGTTAGGGACCCACTCTAAATAGGTGGCCTTGATGTGGCGAGTGGGCTTGTACTTTTTGATCAAAAATGTATACTAACAACCTGTTAGTTTTTTATATTATGCTGAGAAGCAATCAGATCATTATACAAGATTGTAGATGTGCACCATGTCTGTTTTTCTACCCGAATTCACATTGGGATTTCTATCCCCTCCTTTTTTTTTGTTTGAACATGTGCTGCACTCTTCCCCACCCCCTCAGCCCAACCCTATATAAGTAGTAATTAGCTACACATGGGCCATTTCTTTCCTAGCAGCCTCCCAGTCTGATTGGGAGAGCATGGTAAGTGAGCTATTACACCTTGTTCACACTGGTGTGGTGCTGTGCGGTGTCCGTTGCTGCCGTGGCGCCGTGTCTGCGGGGGGTGCGGCCCATAGACAGGTTTGAGTGGCTTTGAGCCGCTCTGCCGGTGGGTCGTTCCCCCCTGTGGGCATTGGTGTCGCGGCGGTGGTGGTCGCCACCCGGTGCTGCGCCATTTTATGCTAGGGACGTTAGGGACCCACTCTAAATAGGTGGCCTTGATGTGGCGAGTGGGCTTGTACTTTTTGATCAAAAATGTATACTAACAACCTGTTAGTTTTTGATATTATGCTGAGAAGCAATCAGATCATTATACAAGATTGTAGAAGTGCACCATGTCTGTTTTTCTACCCGAATTCACACTGTGATTTCTATCCCCTCCTTTTTTTGTTTGAACATGTGCTGCACTCTTCCCAACCCCCTCAGCCCAACCCTATATAAGTAGTAGTTAGCTACACATGGGCCATTTCTTTCCTAGCAGCCTCCCAGTCTGACTGGGAGAGCATGGTAAGTGAGCTATTGGACCTTGTTCACACTGGTGTGGTGCTGTGCGGTGTCCGTTTCTGCCGTGGCGCCATGTCTGCGGGGGGGTGCGGCCCATAGACTGGTTTGAGTGGCATTGGGGCCGCTCTGCCGGTGGGTCGTTCCCCCCGGTGGTGGTCGCTGCCCAATGCTGCGCCATTTTATGCTAGGGACGTTAGGGACCCACTCTAAATAGGTGGCCTTGACGTTTCGAGTGGGCTTGTACTTTCTAATCAAAAATGTATACTAACAACCTGTTAGTTTTTGATATTATGCTGAGAAGCAATCAGATCATTATACAAGATTGTAGATGTGCACCATATCTGTTTTTCTACCCAAATTCACTCTCCTTTTTAGTGGACAGTTGAGTTCGCCTTGGGGTGACTATGGCCCCGGCCGCACTAAACACCCGCTCTGATGGCACACTACTGGCCGGGCAGGACAGCTTTTCCAGGGCAAACTCCGCTAGTTGCGGCCATAAATCGAGTTTGGCTGCCCAGAAGTCCAGCGGATCTTCAACGGTTGTTGGCAGGGTCATATTGATGTAAGCCACCACCTGTTGGTTCAGGTCCTGCTCCATGTCCACCTGCTGCAGATGAGTAGCTTCACTATGCGGCTGAAGGAAGCTATTTATCAGCGACTGTAGACTCAGGCTGCTGCTGATTGAGCCGGTACTGCTCCTGCCACTCCTCCCCAGCAGCCGTGGCAGTGGAAGGTGAGCGCAGAGGGCCCCCCGAGTCAGACCTGCGAGTGGATGGACCATGTGGCCGATAGGCATCGGCCAACCGACTACGTAGAAGCTCCCTGAAGTAGGTCAGTTTGTCCTCCCTCTCAGTGGGTGTAAAAAAGGCCCCCATTCTGGGCCGGTAGCGAGGGTCTAATAAGGTTTAGATCCAGAAGTCATCGCGCTGACGAATTTTGACAATTCGGGGGTCACTACGCAAGCAACTCAGCATGCATCGTGCCATTTGTGACAGTGACTCGCTGGGACTACCTGCCTCCATCTCCACTGCATACTGCCACGGTGTGTCTGGGTCCTCTGTCTCGCCTCCCTTGTAATAACCCTCCAGCTCCTCTGGCTGCTTCTGCTCCTTCCCTCCTGTCTAATGACCAGAAACACCGGCCATCTCATCCACCGTAAACTGTGCTCCGCTCTGCCCCTCATCATCCTCCTCCAGTTCATCCCCCACAGGACTCATGTAGCCTTCTGATGTAGGCGTAACGTCTCCATTGCCGGGACCAGCCATGTTTTCAATCATTTTGTGAAGTAAATGTAGGAGTGGAATTACGTCGTTCATGGCGTAATTCGAGTGACTAACAAAAAATGTGGCTTCCTCAAAGGGCCTCACCAAACGGCAGGTGTCACGTATGAGCTGCCACTCGTTCACATTGAAGTTACACAGGGGAGTACTCCTATCTGCTTGTATCATCAAAAAATCTGTGATGGTTTTTCTTTGTTCGTATAGTCTGTCCAACATATGGAGGGTGGAATTCCAACGTGTGGCAACGTCACAAATGAGACTATGTTGTGGGATACCGTTCTGACGCTGCAGCTCAAGCAAAGTGTGCTTGGCGGTGTACAGGTGGCTGAAGTGCATGCACAGTTTCCTTGCCATTGTCAGGATGTCTTGCTAATGGGGTGAAGACTTGATGAACTTCTTGACAACCAGATTCAACACGTGTGCCATGCAGGGCGAATGGTTCACACTTCCTTGTCGCAGCGTGGCCACAATGTTCTTCCCATTGTCGTTCACCATGGTTCCCATTTTCAGATTTTGTGGAGTAAGCCATACTCGGATTTCTTCACGAATGAACTTTAGCAGTTCCTCCCCTGTGTGACTCCGTTCGCCAAGGCAAACCATGTGAAGGAAGGCTTGACCCCGCTGTGCCCTACACACATGGTACGATGAAGGGCCACCGAGATTTGGATGTGCAGTGGAGGCCGAGGACACGGGGGAGGAGGAGGCGCACACTGTAAAAGGACCAACTGCCTGGGAGCGAGAGCGTGGAGGAGGAAGCGGTGGGACCTGTCCAAGTTGCTGTTGTGGCTGTGCAGGACCAACATTTACCCAGTAGGCTGTAAAAGACATGTATTGTCCCTGACCGTAGTTACAGTTCCACACGTCGGCAACACACTGACAGGCTCAAGGACTGGCCCACCTTCTCTTGTAAAAACATATTCAGAGCTGGTACTGCCTTCGCAAAGAAATGACGGCTTGGACTCTCCACCTGGGCTCGGCACAAGCCATCAATTCCCTGAAAGCTGCAGAGTCCACCAGTTGGAAAGGAAGGGACTGCAACACCAGCAACTTGGACAGGAGCACATTCAACTTCTGCGCCGTTGGATGAATGGGCGAATACTGTTGTCTCTTGGACATGGCTTCGCCTATCGATTCTTGACGGAATGGCTGACTAAAAGCGGAAGAAGCAGGAGCGCCAGAAGGAGGCTTTGACACAATGCTCCCTTCGGCTGAGGTGGTGGAGCCTTGGCTGGATGATGGAGGGAGCGTATGACCACTGAATGATGCGGCAGGCTGGACCACTACATCGGAGCCACAGTTATCCCAGGCCGCTTTATGGTGACGAATCAGGGGCCGTGGTGCAGAGATTGGAACCCTGGCCACGCTTCACTTTCTGCCCCCAGATTTTGCATGTGGCTACGCTAAGGTCCTCCAGATTCTTTATGAAGAACAACCACACCGCAGAGTAGCTGATTTTCCCACCCGCAGTTCGCACTATTTGACTGGTATTTGCTCCGTCTCCAGGAACCCCTGTTACATAGTTACATAGTTAGTACGGTCGAAAAAAGACATATGTCCATCAAGTTCAACCAGGGAAATGAAGGGTAGGGATGTGGCGCGATATTGGGGAAGGGATGGTATTTTATATTTCTTCATAAGCATTAATGTTATTTTGTTCCAGGAATGTCTCTTATCCTGTTTTAAAGCTGTTAATTTTTCCTGCTGTGACCAGTTCCTGAGGTAGACTGTTCCATAAGTTTACAGTTCTCATGGTAAAGAAGGCGTGTCGCCCCTTGAGACTAAACTTTTTCTTCTCCAGACGGAGGGAGTGCCCCCTCGTCCTTTGGGGGGGGGGTTTAACCTGGAACAGTTTTTCTCCATATTTTTTGTATGGGCCATTAATATACTTATATACGTTTATCATATCCCCCCTTAAACGTCTCTTCTCAAGACTAAACAATTGTAACTCCTTTAATCGCTCCTCGTAGCTAAGATGTTCCATGCCCCATATTAGTTTAGTCGCGCGTCTATGCACCCTTTCCAGCTCCACAGTGTCCCTTTTATGTACAGGCGACCAAAACTGAACAGCATATTCCAGGTTAGGCCGTACCAATGCTTTATAAAGGGGGAGTATTATGTCCCTGTCCCTTGAGTCCATGCCTCTTTTGATACATGACAATATCCTGCTGGCTTTGGAAGCAGCAGCCTGACATTGCATGCTATTCTGTAGTCTGTGATCTACAAGTACACCCAGATCCTTCTCTACCAGTGACTCTGCCAGTTTAATCCCCCCTAAGACATACGATGCATGCAGGTTATTAGTACCCAGATGCATAACTTTACATTTATCCACATTGAACCTCATTTGCCAAGTGGATGCCCAGACACTTAGTCTATCCAAGTCATCTTGTAACTTATGCACATCCTCTATAGACTGTACCGTCAAAGCTTGGTGTCATCTGTAAAGATAGAAACAGAGCTGTTAATACCATCCTCTATATCATTGATAAATAAATTAAACAACAGCGGTCCCAGTACAGAACCTTGGGGTACACCACTAATTACCGGGGACCAATCAGAGTACGAATCATTGACCACCACTCTCTGGGTACGATCCATGAGCCAGTGTTCAATCCAGTTACAAACTAAAATTTCCAAACCCAAAGACCTTAACTTACCTGTCAGACGTCTATGAGGGGCAGTATCAAATGCTTTAGCAAAATCCAAAAACACTATATCCACAGCCATTCCTCTGTCAAGGCTTCTACTCACCTCTTCATAAAAGCAAATTAGATTGGTTTGACAACTTCTATCCTTAGTAAACCCATGCTGGCTATCACTTATAATACAATTATCCCCTATGTATTCCTGTATGTAATCCCTTATAAGTCCTTCAAACAATTTGTCCACAATGCACGTTAAACTTACCGGTCTATAGTTTCCTGGGTAGACCTAGAACCCTTTTTGAAGATTGGCACCACATATGCCTTACGCCTTATGCCTTACGAGAATCTCTAAATATCATGAACAGGGGTACAGATATTACTGAACTTAGTTCTCTAAGAACTCTTGGGTGCAATCCATCTGGCCCTGGAGATTTGCTTACATTTATATTACTTAACTTACCTTGTACCATCTCTACATTAAGCCAGTTCAGTACATTACATGATGTGTTACCAGCACTGACCTGTCCAATGTCAGCTCCTTCTTCCTTAGTATATACTGAACTAAAGAACCCATTCAGTAGCTCCGCCTTCTCTTGATCGCCCGTGACAACCTCCCCATTATCATTATTAAGGGGTCATACATGCTCTGTCCTTGGATTTTTTGCATTTATATATCTAAAAAAATGTTTAGGATTAGTTTTGCTTTCTTTGGCCACCTGTCTCTCGTTTTGAATTTTTGCAGTTTTTATTACATTTTTACAGATTTTATTAAGCTCCTTGTACTGTGTAAATGTTGTAGCTGACCCATCAGATTTGAATTTTTTGAAGGCTATTTTTTTGTTGTTTATTGCTCTTTTAACATCATTTGTCATCCATGTAGGATTTAGTTTTAGTCGTTTATATTTGTTCCCCTTTGGTATATATTTAGCTGTATAGTTATTTAGAGTTGATTTAAAGATGTCCCATTTACCTTCTGTATCAGTATTTGAGAACACCTCCCCCCAGTCTATGTCCTGTAGTGCAGCCCTCAGCCCAGGGAAGTTTGCCTTTTTAAAGTTATATGTTTTTGCCTTCCCTGCCTGTCTTTGTTTTCTACATTTTAAGTCAAAAGTAACTATATTGTGGTCGCTATTACCAAGGTTTTCCCGCACAGTTACATTACCAACCAGCTCTGCGTTGTTGGAAATGATCAGATCCAACAAGGCATCACTTCTTGTTGGGTCCTCCACAAACTGGCCCATAAAATTATCCTGCAATAAATTTAGGAATTGTCGCCCCTTTGTAGTTTTAGCCAACCCCGGACCCCAATCTATATCTGGATAGTTAAAATCTCCCATTATTACCACTGTACCTGCCCGGGCGGCCCTCTCTATTTGTTTATGAAGCCGAACTTCTATCTCTTCAGTGATATTAGGGGGTCTGTAGATTACACCAAGTATTATTTTTTCAGTATTTCCCTCCTTTTGTAATTCTACCCACAGTGATTCCACCTCCTCAGAATCATCACACACTATGGCATCGTTCACACTGACTTTCATACCACTTCTTACATACAGACAGACTCCACCACCTTTTCTGTTCATTCTATCCTTGCGAAACAATGTAAACCCCTGCAGATTGACAGCCCAGTCATGCGAGGAGTCCAGCCATGTCTCAGTGACCCCAACTATATCAATATGTTCCTCCAGTATCAAGGCCTCAAGCTCCCCAATTTTATTTGCTAGGCTTCTGGCATTTGTGAACATACACTTTACATTTCCATCCTTTATGTTATTGGGGTTAATGGGATTCAAGGGTGTAAGTTTTATTTTCCTATGAAGCCTATTCCTATTAACTATTCTAACCCCTCCCTCCGCTCCACCCCCAGGTACATTTATAATTCCCACCTCTCTATCTACACTATCTTCCCCCTCTTTGCTGTAGGTTCCCTCCCCCCAAGCCCCTAGTTTAAACACTCCTCCACCCTTCTAGTCATCTTCTCCCCAAGCAAAGCTGCACCCTCCCCATTGAGGTGCAGCCTGTCCCGACGGTAGAGACGGTAACAGACAGCGAAGTCAGCCCAGTTTTCCATGAACCCAAACCCTTCCTTCCTACACCAGCTTCTGAGCCACTTGTTTACCTCCCTGATCTCCTGCTGCCTCTCTGGTGCGGCTCGTGGTACTGGTAGTATTTCAGAAAATACTACCTTGGAGGTCCTTGCCTTAAGCTTGCGGCCTAAGTCCCTGAAATAATTTTTAAGGATTCTCCACCTACCTCTTACTTTGTCATTGGTGCCAATATGTACCATGACTGCTGGGTCCTCTCCAGCCCCGCCCAGCAACCTGTCAACCCGATCCGCGATGTGCCGAACTCGTGCGCCAGGCAGACAACACACTGTTCGGCGATCCCGGTCTTTGTGACAGATTGCCCTGTCTGTCCCCCTAATAATTGAGTCCCCCACCACTAGTACCTGTCTGGCCTGCCCTGTACTCCTCCCTCCCTCCTTACTGGAGCAGACACCCCCCTGGCGGTCAGAGGCGGTATCCTGCTGCAGTTCTGCTAGCTCTGTAATGGCATCCCCCTCATCTGCCAAGCGGGCAAACTTGTTGGGGTGTGCCAGTTCAGGACAAGCCTCCCTGACACTTTTTCCCCTACCCCTCTTTCTAACTGTAACCCAGCTAACTGCCTGACTGTCCTGCAACTCTGTCCCACTGTCCTCCCCCACCTCTATTCCCGAGAGTGCCTGCTCAGTGAGCAGGAGACTCCTCTCCATGTTGTTAATGCTTCTCATTGTTGCCAGTCGCCCCTCTAGATGCAAGATCTGGGCTTCCAAACGGACAACTAGCACACATCTCGCACAACAATATGCACCCTCAAACTGTTGTTCAAGGATTGCATGCATTGAACAGGATGTACATTGGACTGCATTTTTCAACATGGAGGCCATCTACTTATGGGGATTTCACAAATGTATAGGCAAAAACAGACAGTCAAAATTACACTTAAAATTTTTTGTAGACCTTGTGGGTTCAGAAATTAACACTCACAGCGATCTCAACCTCCTGCTTTCAAACTCCTGTTTTTGAAACTCCTCTTTCACGCCCCCTCACACAGCAACACTCAGAAGAGCAAGCTCTCAATAAGAGTCCCAAGCTAAGATTTATACACCTGTGCCCAATCTACTCCTCCTCCCCCTAGAGGTGGAACAGAAAAAAAAAAAAAAAAAAAAAAAGAAAAAGGGTGTTTAAACTCTAACAGTTATCCCACTATGTGCAAGAGAGAAAGACTTACCCAAAATATGAATCTGGACTATAGGCAGTCGCACCCACTCCACAGATTCACTCCGCACAACAGATAATCACAGTTTTTGAAACTCCTCTTTCACGCCCCCTCTTACACAGCAACACCCAGAATGGTAGCTTGCCGCGAAGCAGGTGGTCTCCCCCTGGCACGTTTGTCTCCTAAATTTCCACTACTGCCACCATCACGCTGATTGCCAACCGTGCTACCGCCTTGCTGCCTCATATACAAAGAGCAAATCTCTTCTCCTGATGATGATGAAGCCCCGGCTTCTGCACCCAGCTCCCAATTGCGATCGGCTTCATCCTCTTCAAAAGATGTGTGCATGTCACTGATGTCCTCCTCAGGTTCCACAACAGTGTCTGCTTCAGGACCCTGAACAATTGCAACAGCGCCTCCCACGTCACTCTCCGCATCACTACTTGGCCGCCTTGCGGAGCAAGCGACGCATGTCTCCTCACATTCTTGGCTGCCCATTAGCTGCTGACTGTCCTCTATTACATCGTCCTCACTAAATAGTGGAGCTGAACCCAAAGCATGAGATACTTCTTTGGGAGAGGGAACAGCATAGGACAAAGGCAATGGGATTACGGGGACTGCTCCCGGGCCATGCCAACTGAGGGTTGTGTCTGAGGAACCCACCGACTCTTGACTGGGGTTGTCACATGTCGCTTGTGATGATGGGGATGATTGTGCAAACCAATTGACGAGGAGAGATGGGTCGACGACACGACCGCTGGGTGTTAACGGGAGCTCAGGCCTATAGCTGCGACTCCTGCTGCCACTCGCCCCAAGTCTGCTGCCAACTCTGCCTGATGTATGTAGGCCTCTGCCCCTTCTCTGTTCACGTCCTGGCACTTCCCTGCCTGACATACTTAGTGCATTTATGAGGGTATTACAATACGCCACACTACTCTTTAAACGGTATTTGTCTAGAACAGCAGCAGGCGATTAATTACGGCTGTCCTTTCACAGTATATAGGCCCTAGACAGAATAACAACAACTAAATAGTACACTCCTTTGTTGTATGTATGCCCTTTGCAATGATGAGCGCACTGGTATGTGTATTTATACGCAGAAAAAACTGGTGTATGCTGTGCGGAATGGCACTGAATTTAGCACAGAGACAGAATAACAGGTAGTAAATAGTAAACTTCTTGGTTCTATGTATGCCCTTTGCAATGATGAGCACACTGTTAAGCGTATTTATACGCAGAAAAAACAGGTGTATGCTGTGTGGAATAGCACTGAATTTAGCACAGAGACAGAAAAACAACTAGTATATAGTACACTATTTGGTTGTATGTATACCCTTTGCAATGATGAGGGCACTGTTAAGCGTATTTATATGCAGAACATTTTTTTTTCTTTCATACACCAGCAGGTGTATAACTTGTGGTATAACACTGAATTTAGCACAGAGACAGAAAAAAAGGTAGTATATGGTACACTATTTGCTTGCATGTAGGCCCTTTGCAATGATAAGGCCACTGAAAAAGCGTATAACGTGTGGTATAACACTTAATTTAGCAAAGAGACAGAGTAACAGGTGAAAAATGGTAAAAAGGCACTAAAGTCCACACTAATATGACTTATTTCTGAATAGCAGCAGGGCAGCACCACATAATTATTATTTTTTTTACAGGGATTAAACCCTAAATCTAACTGTCAGGATCCGGATACTGTGAGGATACTGGTGGTGGATCCTCTGTGTCAGTGGGGTGATGACGTGGGCCGTACCAGGGGAACGGAATCTAAGGGGTTACTGGTTTTCACCAGAGCCCGCCGCAAAGCGGGATGGACTTGCAGCGGCAGGTGACCCCCAGGTCGTTCCACCCGATAGCGACTCAACCCCAACTGACGGCTGAGACAGGCGCGGTACAAGGGATTCTGCAAGAGCAAGGTCGGACATAGCAGAAGGTCAGGGCAGGCAGCAAGGATCGTAGTCAGGGGCAATGGTAGAGGGTCTGGAACACTGGCTTGGGACATACAAGGAAAGCTTTCACTGGCACAAGGCAACAAGATCGGGCAATGCTGGGAAGTGGAAGTGAGGTTATATAGAGAGGGCACAGGTGTAAACACTAATTGGGCCAGGCGCACTGGCGCTTTAAATCGCAGAGAGCGCGCGCGCGCCGGGACTGAGCCGTCGGGGAACAGGACGGGTGAGGAGACCGGGATGCGAGCGGGCGTGTCCCGCTACGCGGGTCGCATTCCCGCCGGTAACATTAATGCAGCACTCCCGGTCAGCGGGTCTGACCGGGGCGATGCAGGAAGGTGAACGCCGCGAGCGCTCCGGGGAGGAGCAGGGACCCGGAGCGCTCGGCGTAACAGTACCCCCCCCTTGGGTCACCCCCTCTTTTTGGAACCCAAAAACTTGCGAATGAGCTCCTTGTCGAGGATATTATCCTCAGGTTCCCAAGACCTTTCTTCGGGGCCACAATTCTCCCAATCTACGAGAATTTTTTTTTTTACCTCTGACCATTTTGGACGCGAGGATTTCCTTAACAGCAAAGACATCGGAGGAGCCAGAGACAGGAGCTGGAGCGACAACCTTGGAAGAGAAGCGGTTAAGAACAAGAGGTTTGAGAAGAGAAACATGAAAAGAGTTAGGAATACGGAGAGAAGGGGGAAGAAGAAGACAGGATTGATTTGACTCATGATTTTAAAAGGTCCAAGATGACGTGGTTCCAGCTTATAGCTGGGAACACGGAAGCGGATATACTTGGCAGAGAACCACACTTTGTCCCCAGGAGCGAAGACAGGAGGAGTTCTTCTCTTTTTATCGGCATGTCTCTTCATACGAGACGAGGCCAGTAGGAGCGACTTTTGAGTCTCCTTCCAGATGATAGAGAAGTCCCAGGTAGGAGGACGAGAAATGTAAATTTTATTTTTAATTGATTACAGAGAGCTCTCCAAAATTTAGATACAACTTGGACGCCTCTATCCGAGACGATATGCGTGGGTAGCCCGTGAAGGCGAAAAATATGCATAAAAAATTGCTTCGCCAACTGTGGTGCAGAAGGAAGACCTGGAAGTGGAATGAAATGTGCCATCTTGGAGAAACGATCAACGACCACCCAGATGACAGTGTTGCCATGGGATACAGGCAGATGCGTAATAAAATCCATGGCAATTATAGACCATGGCTGCTCAGGAACAGGTAAAGGAAGGAAGAGTCCAGCAGGCTTCTGGCGAGGGGTCTTGTCCCGGGCACAAACTGTACAGGCCCGAATGAAATCAGTGACATCACCCTCCAGCGTAGGCCACCAATATAAACGAGAAATAAGTTGGATGGACTTCTTGACGCCAGCGTGGCCAGCGAGGTGCGAGGAATGTCCCCACTTGAGGATCTTGAGGCGCTGGCATGGAGGGACAAAGGTCTTTCCAGGAGGAATTTGTCTAATAGAGGCTGGAGCAGAGGAGACCAGGCACTCAGGAGGTACTATGTGTTGTAGAGGGGCTTCAGATTCGGTAGCATCAGAGGAAGGTGAAAGGGCGTCAGCCCTGACGTTTTTGTCAGCAGGACGAAAGTGAATCTCGAAGTTAAAGCTGGCAAAAAACAACGACCACCTAGCCTGGCGAGGGTTCAGACGTTGGGCAGACTGGAGATACGAGAGATTCTTGTGATCTGTGTAGATGACAATGGGGTGTTTGGAACCTTCCAGTAGATGCCTCCATTCTTCGAGTGCTAACTTGATGGCCAGAAGTTCACGATCACCAATGGAGTAATTTTTTTCCGCCGGAGAGAAGATTTTAGAAAAGTAACCACAAGTAATATTATGTCCGGTAGAGTTTTTTTGGAGGAGTACGGCTCCGGCTCCGACTGAGGAGGCGTCCACTTCCAGCAAGAAGGGTTTCGATGGATCAGGTCTGGACAGTACTGGAGCAGAAGCAAAGGCAGTTTTGAGGCGATTGAAGGCCTCATCCTCTTGAGGAGGCCAGGACTTAGGGTTGGCATTCTTCCTGGTTAGGGCCACAATCGGAGCCACAATGGTGGAAAAATGAGGAATAAACTGTCGGTAGTAGTTGGCAAATCCTAAGAAGCGTTGGATCGCACGGAGTCCAGAAGGGCGTTGCCAATCTAAAACTGCTGACATTTTGTCTGGGTCCATTTAAAGTCCCTGGCCAGAGACTAGGTTACCTAGGAAGGGAAGAGATTGGCATTCAAAGAGACATTTCTCCATTTTGGCATACAGTTGATTTTCGCGGAGTCTCTGGAGCGCTAGGCGGACATGACGACGGTGTTCCTCTAGACTAGAGGAGAAAATCAAGATGTCGTCCAGGTAAACCACAACAAAGGTATGTAACAAGTCCCGAAATATTTCATTAACGAAGTTCTGGAAGACTGCAGGGGCGTTGCAGAGCCCAAAGGGCATAACAAGATATTCGAAGTGTCCGTCTCTGGTATTAAATGCGGTTTTCCACTCATCCCCTTTCCTGATGCGAATGAGATTATATGCGCCTCTTGAGTCCAATTTAGTGAAGATGTTGGTGCCACGAAGGCGGTCAAAGAGTTCCGAGATTAGAGGCAGGGGTAGTCAATACTTGGCCGTAGGGTACCGTCTTTTTTCGAAACAAAGAAGAACCCCGCTCCGGCAGTGGATGAGGACTGGAATGAATCCCCTCTTTAAATTTTCCTGGATGTAGTCAGACATGGCTTGAGTCTCAGGGGCGGACAGAGGATAGATCCTGCCCCGGGGTGGAGTAGTACCAGGAAGGAGGTCAATAGGGCAGTCATAAGGCCTATGAGGTGGCAAAGTCTCTGCTTGTTTTTTACAGAAAACATCGGCATAGTCCTGGTAGGCCCTGGGAAGACCTGGTATAGGTGGAGCCACAGGAGTTTGACTGACGGGAGCAGACGGGAGACATTGTTTGAGACAAGAAGAACCCCAGCTCTTGATCTCACCGGTGGTCCAGTCAAGGGTAGGAGAGTGACGTTGGAGCCATGGCAAGCCGAGGAGAATTTTAGAGGTGCAGGTGGGTAGGACAAGAAATTCAATTTTTTGTGATGCAGTCCAATGCACATTAACAGGGGTTCTGTGCGGTAACGCACAGTGCAGTCCAATTGTTCTCCATTAACTGAAGAGATGTAGAGTGGTCTGACGAGACTGATCACTGGGATGTTGAACCTATTAACGAAAGAGGCCAAAATAAAATTTCCTGCAGAACCGGAATCCAAGAAGGCCACAGCTGAGAAGGAGGAGTTAGCAGAAGGAGAAATCCGCACAGGCACAGTAAGACGTGGAGAAGCAGAATTCACACCTAGAGCTGTCTCACCTTTGTGCGGAATCGGAGTGCGTTTTTCTTGACGCGGAGGGCGGATAGGACAGTCTTTTAGGAAGTGTTCGGTACTAGCACAGTACAGGCATAGATTCTCGTTACGGCGGCGAGTGCTCTCTTGTAGGGTCAGGCGGGACCAGTCCACTTGCATAGCCTCCACGGCAGAAGGCACAGGAACAGATTGCAGTGGACTTGAGAAGAGAGGAGCCGGGGAGAGAAATTGCCTGGTGCAAACAAAGTCCTTCTCTTGTCGGAGCTCCTGGCGTCTTTCAGAAAAACGCATGTCAATGCGGGTGGCCAAATGGATAAGTTCATGCAGGTTAGCAGGAATTTCTCGTGCGGCCAGTACATCCTTGAAATTGCTGGATAGGCCTTTCTTGAAGGTCGCGCAGAGGGCCTCATTGTTCCAGGATAATTCAGAAGCGAGAGTACGAAATTGGATGGCGTATTCGCCCACAGAAGAACTTCCTTGGACAAGGTTCAACAAAGCAGTCTCGGCAGAAGAGGCCCAGGCTGGTTCCTCGAAGACACTACGAACCTCAGCGAAGAAGGACTGGACAGTGGCAGTGACAGGATCATTGCGATCCCAGAGCGGTGTGGCCCATGACAAGGCCTTTCCAGACAGGAGACTAACCACGAAAGCCACCTTAGACCGTTCTGTGGGAAATTGGTCCGACATCATCTCCAAGTGTAGGGAACATTGAGACAGGAAACCCCGGCATAGTTTAGAGTCCCCATCAAATTTGTCCGGCAGGGACAAGCGGAGGCTGGGAGCGGCCACTCGCTGCGGAGGAGGTGCAGGAGCTGGCGGAGGAGATGGTTGCTGAAGCTGTGGCAGGAGTTGTTGCAGCATGACAGTCAGTTGGGTCAGCTGTTGTCCTTTTTGCGCTCTCTGTTGAGATTGCTGGGCGACCACCGTGGTAAGGTCAGCGACAACTGGCAGCGGGACCTCAGCGGGATCTATGGCCAGATCTACTGTCAGGATCCGGATACTGTGAGGATACTGGTGGTGGATCCTCTGTGTCAGTGGGGTGATGTCGTGGGCCTTACCAGGGGAACAGAGTCTAAGGGGTTACTGGTTTTCACCAGAGCCCGCCGCAAAGCGGGATGGACTTGCAGCGGCAGGTAACCCCCAGGTTGTTCCACCCGATAGCGGCTCAACCCCAACTGACGGCTGAGACAGGCGCAGTACAAGGGATTCTGCAAGAGCAAGGTCGGACATAGCAGAAGGTCAGGGCAGGCAGCAAGGATCGTAGTCAGGGGCAACGGCAGAGGGTCTGGAACACTGCCTTGGGACATACAAGGAAACGCTTTCACTGGCACAAGGCATCAAGATCCGGCAATGCTGGGAAGGGGAAGTGAGGTTATATAGAGAGGGCACAGGTTACATAGTTAGTACGGTCGAAAAAAGACATATGTCCATCAAGTTCAACCAGGGAATTAAGGGGTAGGGGTGTGGCGCGATATTGGGAAGGGATGAGATTTTATATTTCTTCATAAGCATTAATGTTATTTTGTTCCAGGAATGTATCTAATCCTGTTTTAAAGCTGTAAATTGTTCCAGCTGTGACCAGTTCCTGGGGTAGACCGTTCCATAAATTCACAGTCCTCACGGTAAAGAAGGAGTGTCGCCCCTTGAGACTAAACTTTTTCTTCTCCAGACGGAGGGAGTGCCCCCTCGTCCTTTGGGGGGGTTTAACCTGGAACAGTTTTTCTCCATATTTTTTGTATGGGCCATTAATATACTTATATACGTTTATAAGCACTAATTGGGCCAGACGCCAATCAGTGGCACACTGGCCCTTTAACTCGCAGAGAGCCCGCGCGCGCCCTAGGTAGCGGAGCCGCGCGCGCCGGGACTGAGCCGTCGGGAACAGGATGGGTGAGGAGACCGGGATGCGAGCCGCGAGCGGGCACGTCCAGCTACGCGGGTCGCATCCCCGCCGGTAACAGTAATGCAGCGCTCCCGGTCAGCGGGTCAGACCGGGGCGCTGCAGGAAGGTGAACGCCGCGAGCGCTCCGGGGAGGAGCAGGGACCCGGAGTGCTCGGCGTAACACTAACTCTGTCACACAATTGTGAGAATCAGATTTGTGGAGCAACAGAAAAAACTCAATTGGGCTGAAAAAAGAGGAGATTAGATGCTCCATACAGGTAAAACAGCTGTGTGATCTATGACGCAGGTGACTGCTATGATGCACCTCTATGCCTGCTATATTGAGTAACAAGAATACGAGGTTTTGCTAGAATCGTTCTCGGTCAGAACAGCAGAAACACTGTGCCCTGTGTCTTTCCCTAATGCTGATGTCACCGCTACTCATAGCGGTCGGATGCTGTAGAACGCCATTGTATGCGATCCGCACACAGACGTGCAGTCACTTGCTTTCCCTATCTCGTGCATAGAAGAAATGACCAGAGGGAAGATGGCCACCGATTATATAGGGCTGTGACATCATAGGGGTCAGTGAACACTGATAGGCTGCATCTGACATGTGATTCAGGGTTAGCCCGCCTACCTTGATTCCCGCGCCAGCTTCCCGCCCTCCCATGGTGCCTTGCCCCATGTACTGACATGTGGAGCCGCCATCTTAGGTCTAAAACAGCCTAGAACGCAGGAAAATTTAGTTTAATAAAGCAATTCGTGCGATCGAATCGCAGCGAAGTTCGTATTCGATCAGAATCAAATTTTTCCTGAAATTCGTAACAAATTCGGGTTTGTCAGATTCGATTCGCTCATCTCTAGTTCTTACCATGGTACTTCTGGTCATTATATCTTTAAGTAGTTAGTTCAGATGAGTTTGTGTATAGTCCCTGAGGAAGGAGGTAACTCCGCAACTCGTTGGGTTGGTTTTTAGTATTGTTATTTATTGAGTTATTTATATTTTAAAGCTGTATCTTCAATGATAATTGTGTAATAAATATTGGACGGTTTACTGACTGCAATGAGTGGACACCATGTGATGACGTTGACCATAATACCATATTCATTTGGGATCGAGGATTAGTGAACAACTGGAGACCCACAGAGTGACGATGCGATGTGTTGTCCATTGTACAAGCCGGCATGAGGGGAGCCTACTAATAGCGTGTGAATATTGCAAAGTTCTTTTGTTGTTATACGAATAGCCTGCTTTCTAGGTATTTTCCTTTTTGTGTTTGATCTATCGGGTGAAGTAATACTACACTGGAGAGATTGAAGCGCATCATCAGAAGTCCTCCAACTTATGATATGTGGTGTTGGTTTTGTTAGTGGTCATAATTTGGGCCCCTCACTAATTGTACGTGTGTTTCTATAGTTAAATATTGAATCTATACACACCTTAACCCCTTAAGGACGCAGGACGTAAATGTATGTGCTGGTGAGTTGGTACTTAACGCACCAGGACGTACATTTACGTCCATGCTGTTTTATGCCACAGCGGCACCCGACAGCGTCATTCTGTGAAGATGCCTGCTGTTTTCTAACAGCAGGCATCTTCACACAATGCCTAGGGGGGACTTAATCCCCTCCTGTAACGGCTTGATTGGACAGAACATTCATACTGTCTTATCACGGCGATCTGGGGACATTGCGACCCCCGTTAACCCCGGAGTGGATAAAATTGCGGTAATTGGAGCTGTCCGACACAGCTCCAATCACCGTTCACTAAAGGAGGGAGGTGGAAGGATAGCCACCCCCTCCGATCGCTGCGAATAGCTGGCCCAGACCGGTCCGGCCAATTGCAGCGCTCTGCCGCTTTGCCCGCTCACTCGAGTCCGGGCACAGCGCGGGGAAGGAGCTCAGCGGCGGCTGCAGTGGCGATCAGCGGGAGACCGGGCGGTGCGCGGCGGAGCCTGGAGGAGACCATCTGCTCCGTGCGGCAGCTCTCTCCGGGCACAGCGTGGTAAAGGAGTTCTGCGGCGGCTGTGGCAGGTACTTCTTGTGAGCGGCGATTCCCGGCGGGAGATCGGGCAGTGAGTAGCGGAGCCCGACGGAGCCCATCTGCTCTGTGCGGCAGCTCGTTGGTAAGTGAGGGTGAGCTGTAGAGCAGGCAGGGACAGTTAGTGTACAGGGCTATTCTGCACCTGCACTGCTCTGTGGGTCTGTGTGACCCATCAGAGCATTTGCAGTAGCAGCCTGCACCCATATTTTTGGTGGGTGCAGGTTTTTTTGTAATTTCCCTTTTTTTCTTTTTTTTTTTCCTTTGCTTTTTTTCCCTTTTTTTTATTTTTTTTTTTGCTTTTTCTTTTCTTGCAGCTTTCTTTTTTTGCTTTCTTCTTCTTTTTTGCGGTCCGTGCCAACAGTCGCAGTTCTGCACTGTGTGGCCAGATCGCACCCTACTGTTGTGCAAGCACTACACTACACTACAATACACTATTACACTATTCACAAATAAAGTTAGTGAAAACACTACATTTACACACGCACACTTACACACACCCCGAATCGCCCACCACTCACCGTCACACCCAATCCCCCCACGTCCCATCCCGTCCCCCCAAAAAAATTATAATGTCCCGTAGAGGGTCCATGTTTTCGGCGGAGGAGGCATACGCCATGCTTGCCTCTGACTCCGAATCCGTCAGTGATGGGGAAGAAGAAGACCCTACCTTCCTTTTTTCTTCCTCTTCTTCTTCCTCATGATCCAGTGAAGATAAACCCCCCAGGTTGGGAAACACTGACATAGGCGGAGATTACTAACTGCAGTGTTTTGGTACACCGCATGTAAGTAAAACTCTGCAACTATCAGCCACCCCTGGGCAAATTACTAATTTAAAGGGGTATTCCGGGGTCGGAGGGGTACACAGCGGCGCGCCCCTGGCGATCATTCATCTTATCCCCTATCCTTTGGATAGGGGATAAGATGGAAATAGGTTAAAATAACCTAACAGACCCTGGTATACTCCTTTAAGCCACAAATGTGCATGGCGCTCTCTCACTCCTGAGTCCTGTTGCATGTGCCTGGCAACAGTTTAGAACCACATATGGGGTATTTCTGTCCATGGGAGAAATTGCTTCACAATTTTGGGGGGCTTCTTCTAC
This sequence comes from Hyla sarda, assembly GCF_029499605.1. Lineage (NCBI taxonomy): Eukaryota > Metazoa > Chordata > Amphibia > Anura > Hylidae > Hyla > Hyla sarda. The sequence goes on along the minus strand of NC_079195.1, from coordinate 153,742,063 downwards.
TTTTTCCTTTTGTGAAAACGAAAAGTTGGGGGCTATACCAGCATATTAGTGTAAGAAAAAAAAGATTCTACACTAGCATGCTGGTGTAGCCCCATACTTTTACATTTTCACAAGAGGTAAAAGAAGAAAAAGACCCCCCAAATTTGTAAAACATTTTCTCCCCAGTACAGAAATACCCCATATGTGTATGTAAAGTGCTCAGCGGGTGCACAACAAGGCTCAGGAATGAGAGCACACCATGTACATTTTAGGCCTAAATTGGTGATTTTTACAGGATTGGCTAATAGTTGTAGCATTTCTGACATAAACTCCCCCCGAAAAAACACCCACATGTGACCCCATTTTGGAAACTACACCCCTCAAGGAATGTAACAAGGGGTGCAGTGAGCATTAGGACCTTACAGGTGTCTGACCGATTTTTGGAACAGTGGCAGTGAAAATAAAATAAAAATAACTTTTTCCGCTAACCTGTTGCTGTAGCCCCAAACTTTTTCATTAACACAAGGGATAAAAAGAGTAAAAGCACCCCAAAATTTGAAATACAATTTCTCCCAAATATGGAAATACCCCATATGCCGATGTAAAGTGCTCTGCTGGCGCACTACAGGTCTCAGAAGGAAAGGAGCACCACTGGGCTTTTTGGATAGTGGATTTAGCTGGAATGGAGGTATGTTCTGTTTGCAAGGCCCCCATTATGCCAGGGCAGTGGAAACCCCCCACAAGTGACTCGGTTGAAATGAGGCTTTAGATTTTGGGGGGCTTTTTCTCCTATTACCCCTTGTGAAAATAAAAAATTTGGAGTAACACCATCATTTTAGTGTTAAAAATCCAATTTTTCACTTTTATGACATACTGTTCAAAAAACCTGTGAGGAGTCAAGTCTAACTTTACCCCTTGTTACGTTCCCCGAAGGGTCTAGTTTCCAAAATGTCCTGGCATCATATGGTCTTCCTAAATGTGGCATGCCCTCAGAGCAAAATTTGCTTCCAAAAAGCCAAATGTGACTCCTCTTCTGAGACCTGTAGTGTGCCAGCAGAGCACTTTTCACCCCCATATGGGGTGTTTTCTGAATCGGGAGAAGTTGGGCTTCAAATTCTGTGGGGTATTTTCTGCTTTAACCCTTTGTAAAAATGTGAAATTTTTGGGAAACCAAGCATTTTAGGTAAAAATATTTTTTTTTTTTTTACATATGCAAAAGTCGTGAAACCCCTGTGGGGTATTAAGGTTCACTTTACCCCTTGTTACGTTCCCCAAGGGGTCTAGTTTCCAAAATGGTATGCCATGTGTTTTTTTTTTTTTGCTGTCCTGTCACCATAGGGGCTTCCTAAATGCGGCATGCCCCGAGAGCAAAATTTGCTTCCAAAAAGCCTAATGTTACTACTCCTCTTCTGAGACCTGTAGCGCGCCAGCAGAGCACTTTTCACCCCCATATGGGGTGTTTTCTGAATCGGGAGAAGTTGGGCTTCAAATTTGGGGGGGGGGGTATTTTCTGCTTTAACCCTTTGTAAAAATGTAAAATTTTTGGGAAACCAAGCATTTTAGGTAAAAAAAAATGTTTTTTTTTTTTTCCATATGCAAAAGTTGTGAAACCCCTATGGGGTATTAAGGTTCACTTTACCCCTTGTTACGTTCCCCAAGGGGTCTAGTTTCCAAAATGGTATGCCATGTGTTTTTTTTTCCTGTCCTGGCACCATACGGGCTTCCTAAATGCGGCATGCCCCCAGAGCAAAATTTGCTTCCAAAAAGCCAAATGTGACTACTCCTCTTCTGAGACCTGTAGTGCGCCAGCAGAGCACTTTTCACCCCCATATGGGGTGTTTTCTGAATCGGGAGAAATGGGGCTTCAAATTTTGTGGGGTATTTTCTGCTTTAACCCTTTGTAAAAAATTGAAATTTTTGGGAAACCAAGCATTTTAGGTAATTTTGGTAATTTTGGGAAACCAAGCATTTTACCCCTTGCTACGTTCCCCAAGGGGTCTAGTTTCCAAAATGGTATCCCATGTGTTTTTTTTTTGCTGTCCTTGCACCATAGGGGCTTCCTAAATGTGACATGCCCCCAGAGCAAAATTTTCTTCCAAAAAGCCAAATGTGTCTACTCCTCTTCTGAGACCTGTAGTGCGCCAGCATAGTGTCACGTACTGGCAGGACTGGTGGTGGATCCTCTGAACCAGAGAGGCAATGGCGCAGGTTGTACCAGAGGACTGGTTCTAAGTGGTTACTGGTTTTCACCAGAGCCCGCCTCAAGGCGGGATGGACTTCTTGCGGCGGTAACCACCAGGTCGTGTCCTCCAGTAGCAACTTGACCTCTCTGGTAGCTGATATGGCGTGGTAAACAGGGAGCAGGCAAGATTGTAGTCGGACGTAGCAGAGGTCAGGGCAGGCAGCAAGGGTTCACAGGCGAGTATACGGTAGTAAGGAGTTCGGCAACTGGCAAGGCAATAATCACAGTAGGGAATGCTTTCTCAGAGGCACAAGGCACAAAAAAACGGCAAGGGCAGGAAGGGGCAGGTGCCTTTTATTGGGAAATCCCAGTGGGAGGTGAGGAACCAGCGCACCAATTACCGGTGCGCTGGCCCTTTAAATTTACCGAAGCCGGCGCGCGAGCGCCCTAGAGAGCGGGGCCGCACGCGCCGGGACCAAGGAGCAAGGAACGCCGCGCAAGGAGCAGGTGAGATGAACGGGGATGCGGCGCTTGAGCGGGGACCAGCCGGACAGTGCGTTTGACCGGGAGACGCCGGCACGGAGGACCGAAGCAGCAGGTGCTCCGGTCCGGAGGTGGAGACCGGAGCGCTCGCTGTGACAGTACCCCCCCCCCCTTAGGTCTCCCTCTCTTTTTGATACCAAGGAAGTTGAGGATGAGACTGCGGTCCAAGATGTTATTTTCAGATTCCCAAGATCTTTCTTCAGTACCGCAGCCTTCCCAGTCAACCAAAAAAAATCTTATCCCCCGAACAAGCTTGGTGGCTAAGATTTCTTTAACAGTAAAAACATCAGAGGAACCAGTGACAGGGGTGGGAGAAAAAAGTTTGGGAGAGAAGCGATTAAAGATAGCAGGTTTGAGAAGGGAGACATGGAAAGAGTTATGAATTCTGAGGGAGGGAGGAAGATGGAGCTGATAGGACACCGGATTAATGTGGCTCTTGACTCTGAAGGGACCTAGGTAACGAGAACCCAGCTTGTAACTTGGTACCTTAAATCTGATGTACTTCGAGGAGAGCCACACCTTGTCACCGGGACGGAATTCTGGAGGAGCTCTACGACTCTTGTCCGCCTGGAGTTTCATACGGGCCGAGGCCTTGAGGAGGGCTGAGTGAGTCTCTCGCCAAATGGAAGTGAAGTCTAGAAGGAGATCCTCTACCGCTGGTACAAAGGAGGGAGCAGAGGTCCTAGGCAGAGGAGGCAGAAGATGACGGCCATAAACCACAAAAAATGGTGACTTATTGGTAGCAGAAGATTGTTTGAAGTTATACGAGATCTCTGCCCAAGCGAGCAAGTCCGACCAATCATCTTGGCGGGCGGACACAAAATGGCGTAGATAATCTCCCAGAGTCTGGTTCACACGTTCTACTTGGCCGTTGGACTGTGGGTGATACGAGTAAGAAAAGTCCAGCTTGACTCCGAGTTGACCACAGAGAGCCCTCCAAAACTTGGAAACGAACTGCACCCCATGGTCAGAGACGATGTGTCTGGGAAGACCGTGGAGGCGGAAGATATGAAGGAAAAATTGTTTGGCCAACTGAGGCGTGGACGGGAGACCAGGCAGGGACACAAAGTGAGCCATCTTCGAGAATCGGTCAACCACAACCCAAATGACTGTCATACCATGGGAGGAGGGGAGATCAGTGAAAAAAGTCCATGGCAATGTGTGACCAAGGGGTCTCCGGAACAGGAAGAGGCAGAAGAAGACCCGCAGGTTTCTGACGAGGAGTCTTGTCACTGGCGCAGATCGCACAGGACTGGATGAATTCTGTGACGTCTCCCTCAAGCGAAGGCAACCAATACCTTTGAGAAATTAATTGAAGAGACTTCTTAATCCCAGGATGACCGGCCAGAAGGGAAGTGTGACCCCACTTGAGGACTTGCAACCGCTGGCGAGGAGAAACATAGGTCTTACCCGGAGGAAGAGACCGTAGGTCCACAGGTGCAACCGAGATGAGACGTTCAGGTGGGACAATGTGTTGAGGAGTAGATATGTCGCCCACCACATCCGAAGAGCGAGAGAGGGCATCTGCCCTGATGTTCTTGGAAGCAGGACGAAAGTGAATCTGGAAGTTGAAACAGGCGAAGAAGATGGACCAACGGGCTTGAGGGGGATTTAATCTCTGAGCAGACTGGAGGTAGACTAAATTCTTAAGGTCCAGGAAAATGGTCACAGGGTGAGGAGCACCCTCAATAAGATGTCTCCACTCCTCCAAGGCCAATTTAATCGCCAATAGTTCTCTGTCCCCAATGGCGTAATTCTTCTAGGCGGAAGAAAAGGTCTTAGAGAAGAAGCCACAAGTTATGGTTTTGCCCCTGGAAGACTTCTGAGTTAATACCGCTCCGGCTCCCACCGAGGATGCATCCACTTCAAGATAAAATGGCTTGGCGGGGTCTGGCCGGGAGAGAACAGGTGCAGATGCAAAGGCGGCTTTCAGGGACAGAAAGGCCTCTTCAGCGTGAGGAGGACAGGACTTGGGATTGGCACCCTTTTTTGTTAGAGCCACAAGAGGAGCCACCAGGGTGGAATAATGAGGAATAAACTGTCTGTAGCAGTTGGCAAAACCAAGGAATCTTTGTATGGCTCGGAGACCGAAGGGGCGTGGCCAGTCTAAAACTGCAGATAGCTTGGCAGGATCCATTTACAGGCCTTGGGTAGAGATGATATACCCCAGAAATGGCAAGGAGGTACGTTCAAACAGACATTTCTCAATTTTGGCGTAGAGGCGGTTATTTCTGAGAACTTGCCGGACATGGCCTCGATGTTGCTCCAGATTGGAAGAAAAAATAAGGATATCATCGAGATATACTACAACACAAGTGTAGAGAAGGTCCCGAAAGATGTCGTTCACGAACTCCTGAAAGACTGTGGGGGCATTACATAGTCCAAAAGGCATCACTAAGTACTCAAAGTGACCATCCCGAGTGTTAAATGCGGTCTTCCATTTGTCTCCTTTACGAATGCGGATCAAATTGTAAGCCCCGCGGAGGACCAACTTGGTGAAGATCTTGTCTCCTCTAAGACGGTCAAAGAGCTCAGAGATTAGTGGCAGAGGGTAACGGTTTTTAATGGTAATTTTATTGAGTCCTCTATAATCAATGCAGGGTCGGAGAGAACCATCTTTTTTTGACACAAAGAAAAACCCGGCTCCAGCAGGAGATGAAGACTTTCTAATAAAACCTCTCTGTAAATTCTCACTTATATAGTGATACATGGCCTGAGTCTCTAGAGGTGAGAGAGGATAGATTCTGCCCCGAGGAGGAGTAGAGTCCGGTAACAGGTCAATGGGACAATCATACGGTCTGTGAGAAGGAAGAGTCTCCGCTTGTTTTTTACAGAAGACATCCGCAAACTGATGGTAAGGCTTGGGGAGACCTGGTGGCGGAGGAACAGGCGGGACCCGTTTGATAGGAGAAGGCTTGAGGCACCGGTCAGGGCAGGAGGAACCCCAACGCAGAATCTCTTCGATGGACCAATTCAGGATAGGAGAATGGCGTTGCAACCACGGTAACCCCAGCAGGAGTTCGGAAGAGCAGAAGGGAAGAACAAGAAATTCCAGAGTCTCGGTATGGAATATCCCAATGTCCATCCGCAGGGGCTGGGTGCGGTATTGTACCGTAGCAGAGAGTTTCTCCCCGTTGACCGTAGAAATTAGGAATGGCTTGGGTAGACGGGTAATAGGAATTTGATACTTGTCGATCAAGGAGGCATGGATGAAGTTGCCGGCGGAGCCGGAATCCAAGAAGGCGGCAGCAGGGAAGAAGGACTTAGATGAAAGGAACAACTGCACGGATATCATGAGGCGTGGAGAGGAAGAATCCACACCTAGTAATGCCTCTCCTACATCCACTAGGTGCGAGCGTTTCCCGAACGTGAAGGATGAAGAGGACAGTCCTTAAAGGAAATCTGTCATCAGAATCACCCGCACTAAACCTGTTACACAGGCTTGTAGTGCGGGTGATCCTGATTAAAACGCTTCTGACCTGGTTTAAAATGGTTCAGCGGTTCTTCAGATATCTTTATTTTTAGTTTTCTGTTATTCCCTGGCTTGGGACTCATCTGGGACTCGGCTACACGTCATTGTAGCTGGGCGGAGCGGCTGCCCGGCTCATGAATATTCATGAACTTATCCTTGTAGTCTAACTCCTTTTTCTAGGTCTGGTGGGGAAGCCCGCGAGGATAAGTTCATGAATATTCATGAGCCGGGCGGCAGCTCCGCCCAGCTAGAATGACATGTAGCCGAGTCCCAGATGATAACACCTCCCACTGAGTCCCAAGCCAGGGAATAACAGAAAACTAAAAATAAAGATATCTGAAGAACCGGTGAACCATTTTGAACCAGGAAAGGAGTGTTTTAATCAGGATCACCCGCACTACAAGCCTGTGTATCAGGTTTAGTGCGGGTGATTCTGATGACAGATTTCCTTTAAGGAAATGCTCGGTACTGGCACAGTAGAAGCACAGATTATCGTCTCTACGACGGCTCCGTTCTTACAGGTCAGGCGAGACCGGTCCACCTGCATGGCCTCCACAGCAGAAGATCCAGAGACAGGTGGAGGTGGACGCTGGAACACTGGAGTCAGACGAGGGCAGCGTTTAGAACGAGCTTTTTCCTTTTCAAGATGGAGTTCCTCTTGTCTCTCGGAGAAACGTTTGTCAATCCTTGTGGCTAGCAAGATGAGGTCACTCAGGGTGGTAGGCAGATCACGTGCAGCAAGGACGTCTTTAATGTCAGAATTAAGTCCCTTCTTAAAGGAGGCACAAAGAGCTTCATTATTCCAGTTCAGCTCGGAAGCAAGGGTGCGGAACTGGACGGCATAGTCACCCACGGTAGAATTTCCTTGGGACAAGTTAAGCAAGGCAGTCTCTGCGGAGGTAACCCGGGCCCCCCACAAGGCGGGATGGACTTGTTGCGGCGGTAACCACCAGGTCGTGTACTCCTGTAGCAACTCAGCCTCTCTGGTAGCTGATATGGCGTGGTACACAGGGAGCAGGCAAGATCGTAGTCGGACGTAGCAGAGGTCAGAGCAGGCAGCAAGGGTTCACATGCGAGTATACGGTAGCAAGGGGTTCGGCAAATGTCAAGGCAATAATCACAGTAGGGAACGCTTTCTCAGAGGCACAAGGCACAAAGATCCGGCAAGGGCAGGAAGGGGCAGGTGCCTTTTATTGGGAAAGCACAGTGGGAGGTGAGGAACTAGCGCACCAATTACGCAGGTGCGCTGGCCCTTTAAATTTACTGAAGCCGGCGCGCGCTCCCTAGAGAGCGGGGCCTCGCGTGCCGGGACCAAGGAGCAAGGAAGGCCGCGCAAGGAGCAGGTGAGATGAACGGGGACGCGGCACGTGAGCGGGGACCAGCCGCCATGCTAGCCGTGTCCCTGCTACAGAGAGAACCGCGCTCCCAGTCAGTGCGTTTGACCGGGAGACACCGGGACCCCGGCACGGAAGACAGAAGCAGCAGGGGCTCCGGTCCGGAGGTGGAGACCGGAGCGCTCGCTGTGACACATAGCACTTTTCACCCCCATATGGGGTGTTTTCTGAATCGGGAGAAATTGGGCTTCAAATTTTGGGGGATATTTGCTGCTATTACCCTATTTAAAATGTAACATTTTTGGGAAAACAAGCATTTTAGGTAAATTATATATTTTTTTTACATTTGCAAAAGTCATGAAACACCTGTGGGGTATTAAGGCTCACTTTATCCCATGTTACATTCCCCGAGGGGTCTAGTTTCCAAAATGGTATGCCATGTGTTTTTTTTTTACTGTTTTGACACCCTAAGGGCTTCCTAAAGGTGACATGCCCCCCAAAAGCCATTTCAGAAAAATGTTCTCTACAAAATCCCCTTGTCGCTCCTTCCCTTCTGAGCCCTCTACTGCGCCTGCCGAACCCTTTACATAGACATATGAGGTATGTGCTTACTCGAGAGAAATTGGACTACAATTTGGGCTACAAGTAAAAATGTTCTCCTTTTACCACTTGCAAAAATTAAAAAATTGGGTCTACAAGAACATGCGAGTGTAAAAAATGAAGATTTTGAATTTTCTCCTTCACTTTGCTGCTATTCCTGTGAAACACCTAAAGGGTTAAAACACTGACTGAATGTCATTTTGAATAATTTGGGGGGTGTAGTTTTTATAATGGGGTAATTTGTGGGGTATTTCTAATATGAAGACCCTTCAAATCCACTTAAAAACTGAACTGGTCCATGAAAAATATCGAGTTTGAAAATTTTGTGAAAAAATGGAAAGTTGCTGCTGAACTTTGAAGCCCTCTGGTGTCTTCCAAAAGTAAAAACTCATAAATTTTATGATACAAACATAATGTAGACATATTGTATATCTGAACCAAAAAAAAATATTTTGAATATCCATTTTCCTTACAAGCAGAGAGCTTCAAAGTTAGAAAAATGCAAAATTTTCATTTTTTTCATCAAATTTGGGTATTTTTCACCAAGAAAGGATGCAAGTTACCATAAAATTTTACCACTATTTTAAAGTAGAATATGTCACGAAAAAACAGTCTCGGAATCAAAATGATAAGTAAAAGCATTCCAGAGTTATTAATGTTTAAAGTGACAGTGGTCAGAATTGCAAAAAACGGCTGAGTCCTTAAGGTGAAAAAGGGCTAAGTCCTTAAGGGGTTAAAGAGGTTACAGCGGCAAGCTCACAGTTGTTTTTTCTCTTTGCACTTTTAGATTTTCAAAATATAATTGATAAAGGTGTAGCGATGTTGGGGGGGTGGGGGGCATTTGATGGCCTGTGTGGAGGGTTTGTCAATGGGGTCTGAATCTGAACAGCTATTTCTGGCCTACAGAGAGCCTCAATAGGGGTGTTGAACACTTTGCCTTGCAGTAACAAGCATAGGGTGTGTGCTGGGTAAGTGAAATAATACTGTTATTCAGTATGACATGCAGATTAGAGGCATCGCTATTCGAATCACTGTCGTAGAGCAGTACAATGACAGAGCCTGGAGGTGGCATCAGTTTGAAGAGAACATATAGTCCCTGAATGACATAGCGTGTGGGTGGCGGCAGTATGAGGAGACAATATAGTGCCAGAATGACATAGCGTGGAGGTGGGCAACTATGAGGAGACCATATAATGGCTGAATGACACAGCTTGGAGGTGGCAGTAGCATGAGGAGACCATATAGTGGCTTAATGGCCCAGCCTGGAGGTAGCAACAGCCTGACTAGACCATAGTACCTCACAATTGAAAAGATTAAAGATATTTTTTGACATTTAAATTGAAGATTTCATATAGATGAACCTAAAAAGTTTTATTTATTGTGCCAGCAGCATGAGGAGACCACATGGCAGTGACACAGCCTGGAGGTAGCGGAAGTATGAGGAGACAATATACTGGCTGAATGACACTGCCTGGAGTTGGCAAGAGCAGACCATATAATGGCTGAATGACACAGCCTGGAGTTGGCGGCAGCATGAGGAGACCATATAGTGTCTGAATGACACAGCCTGGAGTTTGTGGCAGCATGAGGAGACCATATAGTGGCTGAATGACACAGCCTGGAGTTGGCGGCAGTATGAGGAGACCATATAGTGGCTGAATGACAGCCTGGAGTTGGCGGCAGCATGAGGAGACCATATAGTGGCTGAATGACACAGCCTGGAGTTGGCGGCAGCAAGAGAAGACCATATAGAGGCTGAATGACACAGCCTGAAGTTGGCCGCGGCATGGGGAGACAATACAGTGGCTGAATGACAGCCTGGAGTTGGCGGCAGCATGAGGAGACCATATAGTGGCTGAATGACACAGCCTGGAGTAAGCGGCTGCATGAAGAGACCATATAATGGCTGAATGACAAAGCCTGGAAGCATGAGGAGACCATATAGTTGCAGAACAAGACAGCCTGGAGGTGGCAGCAGCATGAGAAGAACATATGGTGGCAGAATGAGACAGCCTGGAGGTGGCATCAGCAGCATCAGGAGTCCTGAAAGTGATCCAGTGACATAGTGGGGCGGTGGGTGGCAATGCCAGTACCGGTGATGAAGGTGGGTGAAAAAAGGAGAACTTGGCATCAGATGTGTGGCATCAGGCAGGTGGCAGGATCAGAATAGTAGCTGAGGCAGGTAGGCAGAAGAAAATGGTCTCTTTTCAAAAAGTGTGCACAAGTAAGTATTGACAATATGCATTATGTAAAACTTAACTTTTAATAATATCTTTAGGATAAAATATATGTACCCAAAATTCTTTTTAAATCAAACAAAAGGAAAGGCATTGATGCAAAGACCTCTAAAAGGTGGAAGGGAACAACATATGGTTCATTGTAACCGGTGGGGGTAAAAACTTCCCCTGTAGAGCCCCACTCTCGCATTATTAATTCCCTTCTCGGCAAGTGTTACTTGCCCTAAAATGGGTGGCCCCACACAGGAACCTCTCCCTATTTCCACCTGCAAACACTGCCATTTTTCAGGGTAACCCTTTCCTCAAAAAGGTGATAGGGAACAAAGTATTGTCCATTGTAGCAGGTGGGGGTAAAAACTGCTCCTGGCCCTACTCTCACCCTATTAATTTCCTTCTTGGCAAGTGTTACTCGCCCTGAAAAAGGGGGGCCCCACACAGGAAACTTTGGATTGCTGGCGGAATAACTGACTTGTTTAGGAGGAGCAACGCATCTGGAGTGACAGAAGATGGGTATGACAAACAGCTCCCTTCGACTAAGGTGGTGGAGACTTGACTGGCTAAAACAGGGAGCAGTGTGCCAATGGGTGATGAAGCAGGCTGGATCACCACATCGGAGCCACGTTTCTCCCAGGCCGCTTTATGGTGATGCTGAATATATTCACACAGGACTGTATTGCCAATATTGGGACCCTGGCCATGAAAAACTGCCACACCGCCAAGTAGCTGATTTTCCCACCAACTGTCTGCACTGATTGACTGCTACTGCCGCTGACTCCAGGAATCCCTGTTCCACTACCTCCCCGGAAGGTAGGCTGCCGCGAAGCAGGTGTTCTACCCCGGGCATGTTTGGCTCCAGACTTTCCACTTCTGTGACCATGCTGACTGCCAACCATGCTACCACCTTGCTGTCTCAGCTGCTGCCTCACGGGCAACCTACAAACCTCTTCTCCTGATGATGATGAAGCCCCTTCTGCACCTGGCTCCCAAGTGCGATCGGCTTTATCTTCATTGAGTTGTGTCTGCACTTCACTGATGTCCTCCTCAGGTTCCTCAAAAGTGTTTCCTTCAGGAGCCTGAATGCTCGCAACACCACCTGACACCCCACTCTCCTCATCAATACTTACCCGCCTAGCGGAGGAAGCGGCGGATATCTCTTCCATTTCTTGGCTAAGCAGTAGCTGCTGACTGTCTTCTGGTATATTGTCCTCACTTAATAGTGGAGCTGAATAGAGATGAGCGAATCTGAGGTATCCGAATTCGTTATGAATTTCATGAAAAATTTGATTTGCAACTAATGCAAATATCACCGCAATTATATCACGCAAATCACTTCATTAATATCCATTTAGTGCGGTCCAGGCTCCAGGATATGTAAAATGGTGGATCCAGGATCCAGGGCAAGGAACTCTGGGAAGGCGGGAACAATGGTAGGCGTGCTGACCCTGAATCACATGCAGGATGCCTCCTATCAGCAGCCAGTCACCCCTGTGATGTCACAGCCCTATAAATTTGGCAGCCATATTCCGGCTAGTCACTTTATCCTTTCACTGCATAGAGATCGAACAACACTGTGTGTTACACAGACAAGCTTTTTCCAGCAGCGTTTCACCTCTTAGTTTCACCTCTTAGTGGACCGAGAGCAGGGCACTTTTCACAGAATTTTTTTTTTACTACAGCTATTAGCCTCCCAGTTACTTTCTACAACAGTGTATTACAGAGAGGGGCAAAGAGCTATGTGTTGCTTCACACATTTGAACAAGCTGGCTCAGCTTGAGAAATCTTACCAGAGGATGGAGGAATATTTTTTCAGCGCAACTCTGTGCCTTTGTTCCACAACAAAGTGTCCTTAAAAAGGATTTCAGGGACTTAAGCAACAAGCTTAAGGCAAGGATCTCCAAGGTAATATTTTCTGAAATATTACCTGTACCACGAGCCACACCAGAGAGGCAGAGGGAGATTAGGGAAGTAAACAAGTGGCTCAGAAGCTGGTGTAGCAAGGAGGGGTTTGGGTTCATGGAGAACTGGGCTGACTTCGCTGTCTGTTACCGACTCTACCGTAGGGACGGGCTGCACCTCAATGGGAAGGGTGCAGCTGTGCTTGGGGATAAGATGGCTAGAAGGGTGGAGGAGTGTTTAAACTAGGGACTGGGGGGAGGGAACCTACAACATAGAGGGGGAAGATAGTGTAGATAGAGAGGTGGGAATTATAAATGTACCTGGGGGTGGAGCGGATGGAGGGGTTAGAATAGTTAATAGGAATAGGCTTCATATGAAAATAAAACTTACACCCTTGAATCCCATTAACCCCAATAACATAAAGGATGGAAATGTAAAGTGTATGTTCACAAATGCCAGAAGCCTAGCAAATAAAATTGTGGAGCTTGAGGCCTTGATACTGGAGGAACAAATTGATATAGTTGGGGTCACTGAGACATGGCTGGACTCCTCGCATGACTGGGCTGTCAATCTGAAGGGGTTTACATTGTTTCGCAAAGATAGAATGAACAGAAAAGGTGGTGGAGTCTGTCTGTATGTAAGAAGTGGTATGAAAGTCAGTGTGAACGATGCCATAGTGTGTGATGATTCTGAGGATGTGGAATCACTGTGGGTAGAATTACAAAATGAGGGAAATACTGAAAAATAATATTTGGTGTAATCTACAGACCCCCCTAATATCACTGAGGAAATAGAAGGTCGGCTGAATAAACAAATAGAGAGGGCTGCCCGGGCCGGTACAGTGGTAATAATGGGAGATTTTAACTATCCAGATATAGATTGGGGTCCGGGGTTGGCTAAAACTACAAAGGGGTGACAATTCCTTAATTTATTGCAGGATAATTTTATGGGCCAGTTTGTGGAGGACCCAACAAGAAGTGATGCCTTGTTGGATCTGAATATTTCCCACAACGCAGAGCTGGTTGGTAATGTAACTGTGAGGGAAAACCTTGGTAATAGCGACCACAATATAGTTACTTTTGACTTAAAATGTAGAAAACAAAGACAGACGGGGAAGGCAAAATCATATAACTTTAAAAAGGCAAACTTCCCTGGGCTGAGAGCTGCACTACAGGACATAGACTGGGGGGAAGTGTTCTCAAATACTGATACAGAAGGTAAATGGGACTTCTTTAAATCAACTCTAAATAACTATACAGCTAAATATATACCAAAGGGGAACAAATATAAACGATTAAAACTAAATCCTACATGGCTGACAAATGATGTTAAAAGAGCAATAAACAATAAAAAAAATTGCTTTAAAAAAATACAAATCTGATGGGTCAGCTGTAACATTTAAACAGTACAAGGAGCTTAATAAAAGGTGTAAAAATGTAATAAAAATAGCAAAAATTCAAAATGAGAGAAAGAAAGCAAAACTAATCCTAAATATTTTTTTAGATTTATAAATGCAAAAAAAACAAGGACAGAGCATGTAGGACCCCTTAATAATGATAATGGGGAGGTTGTCACGGGCGATAAAGAGAAAGCAGAGCTACTGAATGGGTTCTTTAGTTCTGTATATACTAAGGAAGAAGGAGCTGACATTGGACAGGTCAGTGTTGGTAACACATCATGTAATGTACTGAACTGGCTTAATGTTGAAATGGTACAAGGTAAGTTAAGTAATATAAATGTAAGCAAATCTCCAGGGCCAGATGGATTACACCCAAGAGTTCTTAGAGAACTAAGTTCAGTAATATCTGTACCCCTGTTCATGATATTTAGAGATTCACTGGTGTCTGGTATTGTGCCAAGGGACTGGCGCAAGGCGAATGTGGTACCAATCTTCAAGAAGGGCGCTAGGTCTTCCCCAGGAAACTATAGACCGGTAAGTTTAACGTGCATTGTGGGTAAATTGTTTGAAGGACTTATAAGGGACTACATACAGGAATACATAGGGGATAATTGTATTATAAGTGATAGCCAGCATGGGTTTACTAAGGATGGAAGTTGTCAAACCAATCTAATTTGCTTTTATGAAGAGGTGAGTAGAAGCCTTGACAGAGGAATGGCTGTGGATATAGTGTTTCTAGATTTTGCTAAAGCATTTGTTACTGTCCCTCATAGACATCTGACAGGTAAGTTAAGGTCTTTGGGTTTGGAAATTTTAGTTTGTAACTGGATTGAACACTGGCTCATGGATCGTACCCGGAGAGTGGTGGTCAATGATTCGTACTCTGATTGGTCCCCGGTTATTAGTGGTGTACCCCAAGGTTCAGTACTGGGCCCGCTGTTGTTTAATTTATTTATCAAAGATATAGAGGCATTAACAGCTCTGTTTCTATGTTTGCAGATGACACCAAGCTTTGTAGCACAGTACAGTCTATAGAGGATGTGTATAGGTTACAAGATGATTTGGATAGACTAAGTGTCTGGGCATCCACTTGGCAAATGAAGTTCAATGTGGATAAATGTAAAGTTATGCATCTGGGTACTAATAACATGGATGCATCGTATGTCTTAGGGGGGATTAAACTGGCAGAGTCACTGGTAGAGAAGGATCTTGTTACGCCGAGCGCTCCGGGTCCCCGCTCCTCCCCGGAGCGCTCGCTACACTTCCCTCACTGCAGCGCCCCGGTCGGTTCCACGGACCCGGGGCGCTGCGTTACCACCTCCGGCCGGGATGCGATTCGCGATGCGGGTAGCGCCCGCTCGCGATGCGCACCCCGGCTCCCGTACCTTACTCGCTCCCCGTCAGTTCTGTCCCGGCGCGCGCGGCCCCGCTCCCTAGGGCGCGCGCGCGCCGGGTCTTTGCGATTTAAAGGGCCACTGCACCGCTGATTGGTGCAGTGGTTCCAATTAGTGTTTACACCTGTGCACTTCCCTATATCACCTCACTTCCCCTTCACTCCCTCGCCGGATCTTGTTGCCCTAGTGCCAGTGAAAGCGTTCCTTGTGTATTCCTTGCCTGTGATTCCAGACCTTCTGCCGTTGCCCCTGACTACGATCCTTGCTGCCTGCCCCGACCTTCTGCTACGTCCGACCTTGCTTCTGTCTACTCCCTTGTACCGCGCCTATCTTCAGCAGCCAGAGAGGTTGAGCCGTTGCTAGGGGATACGACCTGGTCACTACCGCCGCAGCAAGACCATCCCGCTTTGCGGCGGGCTCTGGTGAAAACCAGTAGTGACTTAGAACCGATCCTCTAGCACGGTCCACGCCAATCCCTCTCTGGCACAGAGGATCCACCACCTGCCAGCCGGCATCGTGACAGTAGATCCGGCCATGGATCCCGCTGAAGTTCCTCTGCCAGTTGTCGCTGACCTCACCACGGTGGTCGCCCAGCAGTCACAACAGATTGCGCAACAAGGCCAACAGCTGTCTCAACTGACTGTTATGCTACAACAGTTACTACCACAGCTCCAGCAATCATCTCCTCCGCCAGCTCCTGTACCTCCTCCGCAGCGAGTGGCCGCTTCTGGAATACGACTATCCTTGCCGGATAAATTTGATGGGGACTCTAAGTTTTGCCGTGGCTTTCTTTCCCAATGTTCATTACACTTGGAGATGATGTCGGACCAGTTCCCCACTGAAAGGTCTAAGGTGGCTTTCGTAGTCAGCCTGCTGTCTGGAAAAGCCCTGGCTTGGGCCACACCGCTCTGGGACCGCAATGACCCCGTCACTGCCTCTGTACACTCCTTCTTCTCGGAAATTCGAAGTGTCTTTGAGGAACCTGCCCGAGCCTCTTCTGCTGAGACTGCCCTGTTGAACCTGGTCCAGGGTAATTCTTCCGTTGGCGAGTATGCCGTACAGTTCCGTACCCTTGCTTCAGAATTATCCTGGAATAATGAGGCACTCTGCGCGACCTTTAAAAAAGGCCTATCCAGCAACATTAAAGATGTTCTGGCCGCACGAGAAATCCCTGCTAACCTACATGAACTCATCCATCTTGCCACTCGCATTGACATGCGTTTTTCCGAACGGCGTCAGGAGCTCCGCCAGGATATGGACTCTGTTCGCACGAGGCGTTTCTTCTCCCCGGCTCCTCTCTCCTCTGGTCCCCTGCAATCTGTTCCTGTGCCTCCCGCCGTGGAGGCTATGCAGGTCGACCGGTCTCGCCTGACACCCCAAGAGAGGACACGACGCCGCATGGAGAATCTCTGCCTGTACTGTGCTAGTACCGAACACTTCCTGAAGGATTGTCCTATCCGTCCTCCCCGCCTGGAAAGACGTCCGCTGACTCCGCACAAAGGTGAGACAGTCCTTGATGTCTACTCTGCTTCTCCACGTCTTACTGTGCCTGTGCGGATGTCTGCCTCTGCCTTCTCCTTCTCTGCTGTGGCCTTCTTGGACTCTGGATCTGCAGGAAATTTTATCTTAGCCTCCCTCGTCAACAGGTTCAACATCCCGGTGACCAGTCTCGCCAGACCCCTCTACATCAATTGTGTAAACAATGAAAGATTGGACTGTACTATACGTTTCCGCACGGAGCCCCTTCTAATGTGCATCGGATCTCATCACGAGAGGATTGAACTGTTGGTCCTCCCCAATTGCACTTCTGAAATCCTTCTTGGACTTCCCTGGCTTCAACTCCATTCCCCAATCCTGGATTGGTCCACTGGGGAGATCAAGAGTTGGGGGCCCTCTTGTTCCAAGGACTGCTTAAAACCGGTTCCCAGTAAACCTTGCCGTGTCCCTGTTCTTCCTCATGTAACCGGTCTCCCTAAGGCCTATATGGACTTTGCGGACGTTTTTTGCAAAAAACAAGCTGAGACTCTACCTCCTCACAGGCCTTATGATTGTCCCATTGACCTCCTCCCGGGCACTACTCCACCCCGGGGCAGAATCTATCCTCTGTCCGTCCCAGAGACTCTTGCCATGTCTGAATACGTCCAAGAAAATTTAAAAAAGGGCTTTATCCGTAAATCCTCCTCTCCTGCCGGAGCCGGATTTTTCTTTGTGTCCAAAAAAGATGGCTCTCTACGTCCTTGCATTGACTACCGCGGTCTTAATAAAATCACGGTTAAGAACCGCTACCCCCTACCCCTCATCTCTGAACTCTTTGATCGTCTCCAAGGTGCCCATATTTTTACCAAACTGGACTTAAGAGGTGCTTATAATCTCATCCGCATCAGAGAGGGGGATGAATGGAAAACGGCATTTAACACCAGAGATGGACACTTTGAGTATCTGGTCATGCCCTTTGGTCTATGCAACGCCCCTGCCGTCTTCCAAGACTTTGTTAATGAAATTTTTCGTGATCTACTATACTCCTGTGTTGTTGTATATCTGGACGATATCCTGATTTTTTCTGCCAATCTTGAAGAACACCGCCAGCATGTCCGTATGGTTCTTCAGAGACTTCGTGATAATCAACTCTATGCCAAAATAGAGAAATGTCTGTTTGAATGCCAATCTCTTCCTTTTCTAGGATACTTGGTCTCTGGCCAGGGACTACAAATGGACCCAGATAAACTCTCTGCCGTCTTAGATTGGCCACGCCCCTCCGGACTCCGTGCCATCCAACGTTTTTTGGGGTTCGCCAATTATTACAGGCAATTTATTCCACATTTTTCTACCATTGTGGCTCCTATTGTGGCTTTAACAAAAAAAAATGCCGATCCCAAGTCTTGGCCTCCTCAAGCGGAAGACGCCTTTAAACGACTCAAGTCTGCCTTTTCTTCGGCTCCCGTGCTCTCCAGACCTGACCCATCTAAACCCTTCCTATTGGAGGTTGATGCCTCCTCAGTGGGAGCTGGAGCTGTCCTTCTACAAAAAAACTCTTCCGGGCATGCTGTTACTTGTGGTTTTTTTTCCAGGACCTTCTCTCCGGCGGAGAGGAACTACTCCATCGGGGATCGAGAGCTTCTAGCCATTAAATTAGCACTTGAGGAATGGAGGCATCTGCTGGAGGGATCAAGATTTCCAGTTATTATTTACACCGATCACAAGAACCTCTCCTACCTCCAGTCTGCCCAACGGCTGAATCCTCGTCAGGCCAGGTGGTCTCTGTTCTTTGCCCGATTTAATTTTGAAATTCACTTTCGGCCTGCTGATAAGAACATTAGGGCCGATGCTCTCTCTCGTTCCTCAGATGCCTCTGAAATTGAACTCTCTCCTCAACACATCATTCCTCCTGACTGCCTGATTTCCACTTCTCCAGCCTCCATCAGGCAAACTCCTCCAGGAAAGACCTTTGTTTCTCCACGCCAACGCCTTGGGATCCTCAAATGGGGTCACTCCTCCCATCTCGCAGGTCATGCGGGCATCAAGAAATCTGTGCAACTCATCTCTCGCTTCTATTGGTGGCCGACTCTAGAGACTGATGTGGTGGACTTTGTGCGAGCCTGCACTATCTGTGCCCGGGATAAGACTCCTCGCCAGAAGCCCGCTGGTTTTCTTCATCCTCTACCTGTCCCCGAACAACCTTGGTCTCTGATTGGTATGGATTTTATTACTGACTTACCCCCATCCCATGGCAACACTGTTATTTGGGTGGTCGTTGATCGATTCTCCAAAATGGCACATTTCATCCCTCTTCCTGGTCTTCCTTCAGCGCCTCAGTTGGCTAAACAATTTTTTGTACACATTTTTCGTCTTCACGGGTTGCCTACACAGATCGTCTCGGATAGAGGCGTCCAATTTGTGTCTAAATTCTGGAGGGCTCTCTGTAAACAACTCAAGATTAAATTAAATTTTTCTTCTGCATACCATCCTCAATCCAATGGACAAGTAGAGAGAATTAACCAGATCTTGGGTGACTATTTACGACATTTTGTTTCCTCCCGCCAGGATGACTGGGCAGATCTTCTACCTTGGGCCGAATTCTCGTATAATTTCAGAATCTCTGAATCTTCCTCCAAATCTCCGTTTTTCGTGGTGTACGGCCGTCACCCTCTTCCCCCCCTCCCTACCCCCTTGTCCTCTGGTCTGCCCGCTGTGGATGAAATTTCTCGTGATCTTTCCACCATATGGAAAGAGACCCAAAATTCTCTCTTACAGGCTTCTTCTCGCATGAAGAGATTCGCAGATAAGAAAAGAAGAGCTCCTCCCATTTTTTCCCCTGGAGACAAGGTATGGCTCTCCGCTAAATATGTCCGTTTCCGTGTCCCGAGCTATAAGTTGGGACCACGCTATCTTGGTCCTTTTAAAGTTTTGTGTCAAATTAATCCTGTCTCTTACAAACTTCTTCTTCCTCCTTCTCTTCGTATCCCTAATGCCTTTCACGTCTCTCTTCTTAAACCTCTCATCCTCAACCGTTTTTCTCCTAAATCTGTTCCTCCCACTCCTGTTTCCGGCT
This sequence comes from Hyla sarda, assembly GCF_029499605.1. NCBI lineage: Eukaryota > Metazoa > Chordata > Amphibia > Anura > Hylidae > Hyla > Hyla sarda. Next base: position 153,722,478 of record NC_079195.1, on the reverse strand, counting down.
CCTCGGACATCTTCTCTGTCAAAGAGATTTTGGCCTCTAAAAAGGTCAGGGGAAGAACTTTTTTTTTAGTGGATTGGGAGGGTTGTGGTCCAGAAGAGAGGTCCTGGGAACCTGAGGACAATATCCTGGACAAAAGTCTGATCCTCAGGTTCTCAGGCCCCAAGAAGAGGGGGAGACCCAAGGGGGGGGGTACTGTTACGCCGAGCGCTCCGGGTCCCCGCTCCTCCCCGGAGCGCTCGCTACACTTCCCTCACTGCAGCGCCCCGGTCGGTTCCACGGACCCGGGGCGCTGCGTTACCACCTCCGGCCGGGATGCGATTCGCGATGCGGGTAGCGCCCGCTCGCGATGCGCACCCCGGCTCCCGTACCTTACTCGCTCCCCGTCAGTTCTGTCCCGGCGCGCGCGGCCCCGCTCCCTAGGGCGCGCGCGCGCCGGGTCTTTGCGATTTAAAGGGCCACTGCACCGCTGATTGGTGCAGTGGTTCCAATTAGTGTTTACACCTGTGCACTTCCCTATATCACCTCACTTCCCCTTCACTCCCTCGCCGGATCTTGTTGCCCTAGTGCCAGTGAAAGCGTTCCTTGTGTATTCCTTGCCTGTGATTCCAGACCTTCTGCCGTTGCCCCTGACTACGATCCTTGCTGCCTGCCCCGACCTTCTGCTACGTCCGACCTTGCTTCTGTCTACTCCCTTGTACCGCGCCTATCTTCAGCAGCCAGAGAGGTTGAGCCGTTGCTAGGGGATACGACCTGGTCACTACCGCCGCAGCAAGACCATCCCGCTTTGCGGCGGGCTCTGGTGAAAACCAGTAGTGACTTAGAACCGATCCTCTAGCACGGTCCACGCCAATCCCTCTCTGGCACAGAGGATCCACCACCTGCCAGCCGGCATCGTGACAGATCTGGGTGTACTTGTAGATCACAGACTACAGAATAGCATGCAATGTCAAGCTGCTGCTTCCAAGGCCAGCAGGATATTGTCATGTATAAAAAGAGGCATGGACTCAAGGGACAGGGACATAATACTCCCCTTTTATAAAGCATTGGTACGGCCTCTCCTGGAATATGCTGTTCAGTTTTGGTCACCAGTCCATAAAAGGGACACTGTGGAGCTGGAAAGGGTACAGAGATGCGTGACTAAACTAATATGGGGCATGGAACATCTTAGCTATGAGGAGCGATTAAAGGAGTTTCAATTGTTTAGTCTTGAGAAGAGACGTTTAAGGGGGGATATGATAAATGTATATAAGTATATTAATGGCCCATACAAAAAATATGGAGAAAAACTGTTCCAGGTTAAACCCCCCCAAAGGACGAGGGGGCATTCCCTCCGTCTGGAGAAGAAAAGGTTTAGTCTCAAGGGGCGACACGCCTTTTTTACCATAGGAACTGTGAACTTATAGAACAGTCTATCTCAGGAACTGGTCACAGAAGGAAAAATTAACAGCTTTAAAACAGTGTTAGATACATTCCTGGAACAAAATAACATTAATGCTTATGAAGAAAAATAAAATCCCATCCCTTCCCCAATATCGTGCCACACCCCTACCCTTCAATTCCCTGGTTGAACTTGATGGACGTATGTCTTTTTTCAACCGTACTAACTATGTAACTATGTAACCCCAATTCTGATAATCTCTCTGTGTACTGTAGTCCTCCCATTCCCCTTATTACTCTGGTTGCCCGTCTTTGAACCCTCTTTAGCTCCACTATATCTTTCTTGTACTTGTCTGACTAGTGATTTGTACAGCGGTAGAATAATTTCCTTGTCGTTGGCATCTATACCCCTATTGATGCACCATATGATTTTATTTGCCTTGGCAGCAGCTGCTAAATACTGGTCACTACAGCTAAGTTTACTGTTAACTAAGACCCCTAAGTCCTTTTCCACGTCAGTCGTCCCAAGTGTGCTCCCATTTAATTTATGAACCCGTCCCAGATTTTTCCTCCCCATGTGCATTACCTTACATTTATCAGTGTTAAACCTCCTCTGCCACTTCTCAGCCCAAACCCCCAAACTATCCAGATCCATTTGTAACAGTGCAATGTCCTCTATTGTGTTTACCGCTTTTCAGAGTTTAGTATCATCTGCATAGATTGCTACTTTACTATTCAACCCCTCTACAAGGTCATTAGTAAATATATTAAATATAACAGGACCCAAGACTGACCCTTGTGGTACCCCACTAGTAACAGTCACTCAATCAGAATAAGTACCATTAATAACCACCCCCTGTTTCCTATCGCTGAGCCAGTTACTTACCCACTTACACACATTCTCCCCCATCCCGTTCCTTCTCATTTTATGCACCAATCTTTTATGTGGCACCATATAACATGCTTTGGAAAAATCCAGATATACGATATCCAGCGATTGCCCTGGTCCAGCTGATCAGGTTAGTTTGACAGGACCGATCCCACATAAAGCCATGCTAATATGGAGTCATACATTTATTTTTATCAATATACTCCAAAATAGCATCTCTTAGAAAACCTTCAAACTATTTACATACAACAGAGGTTAAACTAACAGGTCTGTATTTTCCAGGGTCACCTTTTTTCCCCTTTTTAAATATTGGCACCACATTTTCCATGTGCCAGTCCTGGGGAACAGTCCCTATTATTATAGAGTCCCTGAATATTAAAAATAGAGGTCTGTCTATTACAATACTTATTTACTTTAGAACTCGGGGGTGAATGTCATCTGGACCTGGTGATTTGTCCATTTTTATTTTTTGTAGGCGGCATTGCACTCCTTCCTAGGTTAGACAGGTGACCTGTACTGGGGAGTTTATATTATCACACTGTATTTCACCTGGCATTTCATTTTCCTCGGCGAATACAGTGGTGAAGAATTTATTTAATATATTGGCTTTTTCCTGATCCCCATTTATAATTTTTTCCTCATCATTTTTTAAAGGGCCAACACTTTCATTTTGACCTTTTTGCTATTTATATAGTTAAAGAACATTTTGTGGTTAGTTTTACTCTCTTTGGCAATGAGTCTTTCTGTCTCTATTTTTGCGGCTTTTATCTGTATTTTACATATTTTACCTTTTTCTCTATAGCTTTTTAATGCTTCTTCACCGCCATCCTGTTTTAGTAGTTTAAATGCTTTATTTTTGTCATTTATTGCCCCCTTAAAATTTTTATTCATCCATATTGGTTTTCTTTTATTTCTGACCCTTTTATTCCCATAGGGTATATACATCTTACAGTGTCAGTATTCATATTTTTGAGGACATTATCCCATTTTATATTGTTAAGGGCTTCTCTGAGTTGATCAAACTTTGCTTTCCTAAAGTTCATTGTTTTTGTGGCCCCTCGAGAGATTCCCTTATTGAAGACCAAGTTATAATGTATTATATTATGATCACTATTTCCTAGGTGTCCTTCTACTTGCACATCAGTTACTCTATCAGATATGTTGGTTAATATTAAGTCTAGTAGGGTGCCCCCCTCAGTTGGGCCCTGTACCATTTGGGACAGATAATTGTCTTTAGCTATAGTCAGAAACCTTTTTCCTTTATGAGATTAACAGGTCTCAGACTCCCAGTTCATATCAGGATAGTTAAAGCCCCCCATTACTATCACCTCATTTTGATTTGCTACCTTGTTTACTTGCTTCAGTAGTTGATCTTTTGCCTCTTCCATTATGTTTGGTGGCTTATAACAAACATAACATATTTCTAATATAATAACATATTTCTACCCATAATGTCTCCACATTATCGTTTCCCTCCCGTATATCCTCACCCAGTGCGGTCATCAGACTGGACTTTACATAAAGACAAACTCCTCCCCCTTTATGTTTTGTCCGATCCTTCCTGAATAGACTACATTCCTGTATGTTGACTGACCAGTCACAGCTATCGTCCAACCAAGTCTCTGTTATACCCACTATGTCATAATTTTCTTGAGACATCAAACACTCCAGTTCCTTTGTTTTATTGCTCGGACTTCTGGCATTAGTCAACATGCAATACAATGGAGTATGATTTTTCTTCCTATGAAGCCTATCCCTATTAACTATTTTAACTCCTCCCTTTGCTCCACCCCCAGGTATATTACTAAGTCCCCCCTCTCTATCTACACTATCTTCCCCCTCTACATTGTAGGTTCCCTCCCCCCAGTCCCTAGTTTAAACACTCCTCCACCCTTATAGCCATCTTCTCCCCAAGCACAGCTGCACCCTCCCCATTGAGGTGCAGCCCGTCCCTACAGTAGAGACGGTATCCGACAGCGAAGTCAGCCCAGTTCTCCATGAACCCAAACCCCTCCTTCCTACACCAGATTCTGAGCCACTTGTTTATCTCCCTGATCTCCCCCTGCCTCTCTGGTGTGGCTCGTTGTATAGGTAATATTTCAGAAAATATTACCTTGAAGGTCCTTGCCTTGAAGGGGCTCTCCCTTGTTTATACTGCTTTTTGTTATTATGTTTGTGTGTTATGTGTGTATAAGTATGTTTTTTTTTATGTGTGTTGCGATTATGTATATATGTATTTTCTTACCTTTTGTGAAGATCTGGAAGCTGGCCCCTTTTTCTTCCAGTGGCTTGCTGTGTACCTCGGCCTCCGCCATGTTGTGTTCGGTAAGTGGGATGTCGGGGGGGGGGGTGTTCTTGCTTCTGTCCTTCCTATCTTCTGACGTCCGAGGCGAATCTTTTCTTCCTGTTTCTTCCGTGCCTCAGCGACGGATCTGCAGCCTCTTCCGGCGCATGCGCAGGTAGTTTATTTTTATTTAAATAAAGTTTTTTGTCTAATTGACAAACTGTCTGCGCATGCGCGCATACGCAAGTGCTACGCTAACAGCGTAGCGTAAGTTAGGTCTACGCTTATAGCGTACCTTCGCGCAAGCGCAAACAGTTTGTCAATTAGACAAAAAAAAACTTTATTGGTTAAAAAAAATAAAAAATACCTGCGCATGCGCCGGAAGAGGCCGCAGATTCGTCGCTGAGCCATGGAAGAAACAGGAAGAAAAGAATCGCCTCGGACATCAGAAGATAGGAAGGACAGAAGCAAGAACACACACCCCGACATCCCACTTACCGAACACAACATGGCGGAGGCCGAGGTACACAGCAAGCCACTGGAAGAAAAAGGGGCCAGCTTCCGGATCTTCACAAAAGATAAGAAAATACATATATACATAATCACAACACACATAAAAAAAACACATACTTATACACACATAACACACAAAACATAATAACAAAAAACAGTATAAACATGGGAGAACCCCTTTAACCCCTTAAGGACTCAGGGTTTTTCAGTTTTTGCACTTTCGTTTTTTCCTCCTTACCTTTTAAAAATCATAACCCTTTCAATTTTCCACCTAAAAATCCATATTATGGCTTATTTTTTGCGTCGCCAATTCTACTTTGCAGTGACATTAGTAATTTTACCCAAAAATGCACGGCGAAACAGAAAAAAAAATCATTGTGCGAAAAACCACCATTTTGTAACATTTGGGGGCTTCCGTTTCTACGCAGTGATTATTTCGGTAAAAATTACACCTTATCATTATTCTGTAGGTCCATACGGTTAAAATGATACCCTACTTATATAGTGTCATCTTCTGACCCCTATAACCTTTTTTATTTTTCCACGTACAGGGCGATATGTGGACTCATTTTTTGCGCCGTGATCTGAAGTTTTTATCGGTATGATTTTTGTTTTGATCGGACTTTTTGATCACTTTTTATTCATTTTTTAATGGTATAAAAGTGACCAAAAATTTTTTTGCGCGTACGCCATTGACCATGCGGTTTAATCAATGATATATTTTTATAGTTCGGACATTTACGCACGCGGCGATACCACATATGTTTATTTTTATTTTTTTTACACTGTTTTATTTTTTTATGGGAAAAGGGGGGTGATTCAAACTTTTATTAGGGAAGGGGTGAAATGACCTTTATTAACACTTTTTTTTTTACTTTTCTTTTGCAGTGTTATAGGTCCCATAGGGACCTATAACACTGCACACACTGATCTCTTGCACAGATCACTGGCGTGTATTAACACGCCTGTGATCATTGTTATCGGCACTTGACTGCTCCTGTCTGGATCTCACGCACGGAGCAGTCATTAGCCGATCAGACACCGAGGAGGCAGGTAAGGGCCCTCCCGGTGTCCTTTAAGCTGTTCGGGACGCCACGATTTCACCGCGGCGGTCCCGAACAGCCCGACTGAGCAGCCGGGTCACTTTCACTTTAGAAGAGGCAGTCAGCTTTGACCGCCGCTTCTAAAGGGTTAATACCGCACATCGCCGCGATCGGCGATGTGTGGTATTAGCCGCGGGTCCTGGCCGTTGATGAGTGCCGGGCCCGACGCGATATGATGCGGGATCGCGGCGCGATCCCGCTTCATATCGCGGGAGCCGGCGCAGGACGTAAATGTATGTCCTGCGTCGTTAAGGGGTTAAGCTTGCAGCCTAAGTCCCTGAAATAATTTTTAAGGACACTCCACCTACCTCTTACTTTGTCATTGGTGCCAATATGTACATGACTGCTGGGTCCTCTCCAGCCCCACCCAGCAACCTGTCAACCCGATCCGCGATGTGCCAAACTCGAGCGCCAGGAAGACAACACACTGTTCGGTGATCCCGATTTTTGTGACAGATCACCCTGTCTGTCCCCCTAATAATTGAGTCCCCCACTACCAGTATCTGTCTGGCCTGCCCTGCACTCCTCCCTCCCTCCTTACTGGAGCAGACAACCTCCTGGCGGTCAGAGGCAGTATCTTGCTGCAGTACTGCTCGTTCTGAAATGGCATCCCCCTCATCTGCCAACCGGGCAAACTTGTTGGGGTGTGCCAGATCAGGACTAGCCTCCCTGACACTTTTCCCTCTACCCCGCTTTCTAACTGTAACCCAGCTAGCTGCCTGACTGTCCTGCACCTCAATCCCACTATCCTCCCCCACCTCTATCCCAGAGAGTACTCGCTCAGTGAGCAGGAGACTCCTTTCCAAGTTTTCAATGCTTCTCAGTGTTGCCAGTCGCTCTTCTAAATCCAGTACAGATCCAGCACACATCTTGCACAACAATATGCACCCTCAAACTGCTGTTCAAGGATTGCATACATTGCGCAAGATGTGCACTGGACTGCATTTTCCAACATGGAGCCCATACTTGATTTGGGGATTGCAAGTATTAACAGTAAAAAAAAAAAACTCCCTGAATTTAAAGTCCCTTAAATTTTAAGTCCCTCTCACTTTTATACTTACTCACTTGTATATGTCACACTCTTGTATACAGACACACAATCACTAGCTCAGACAATCTCTAGATATACTTGGTTTTATAGTTACCAAACAGCACCTCTGTCTCTTCACAGCCTGGAAGTAAATGCAAGGGCTAGCAAGCTGAAAACAGCTGCAATTTATCAGCTGCTAATTAGTTAACTTCTGCACCCACTCTCCACCTGCAGTCCCCAAACAGCACCTCTGTCTCTTCACAGCGTGGAAGTGAATGCAAGTGAATGTGTGAATGTGGTTCCAGCACAGCCACAACACCAACTCGGACAGGTCATGCCGCTTCTGCCTCCACGCTCTCAGGCCGTTGGTCCTGTGGCAGTGTGCTACTCAGCCTCCTTATCTTCCACCGTGTCCTCTGCCTCCACTGCACAGACAAATCTCAGTGCCCTTCCAGCATACTATGTGTGCATGGTTTGCCTTGGCAAACAGAGTCACACAGGGGAGGAACTGCTAAAAGTCATTCATCAATAAATCGGATCATGGCTTACTCCACGAAAACTGGAAATGGGAACTATGGTGACCAATAATGGGAAGATATATATCTTGTCTGCGCTGTGACAAGAAGGCCTGAGCTTTGCGCCCTGCATGGCACACGTGTTCATTCTGGTTGTCAATCTGAAGGGTTTACCCCCATCTGCAAGAAATCCTAGCAATGGGAAGGAAACTTTGCATGCACTTCAGCCACTCATACACCGCCAAGCACACCCTCCTTGAGCTGCAGCGTCAGAACGGTTTCCCCCAACACTGTCTGATTTGCGATTTTTCCACACATTGGAATTCCACCCTCCATATGTTGGACTGACTATACAAACAGAGAAAAGCCATCACCGATTTCTTGATGATCCAACCGGGTAGGGGGACTCCCCTGTGTAACTTGTGCAGCTCATTTGTGACACCTGCCATTTGCTCAGGCAATTTGAGGAAACCACCTTATTAGTCAGTCCCCAGGATTTCAGGATAAACAATGTCATTCCACTGATTCATCTACTACAACACGTGTTGGAAACAATGGCTGGTCAGGGCACTGGAGATGTGGCGCCTACATCTCACAGCCACATGAGCCCTCTGGGGGCTGAACTGGAGGAGGAGGGGAGGACACAGGGGAGGAACTGCTAAAAGTCATTCATCAATAAATCGGATCATGGCTTACTCCACGAAAACTGGAAATGGGAACTATGGTGACCAATAATGGGAAGATATATATCTTGTCTGCGCTGTGACAAGAAGGCATGAGCTTTGCGCCCTGCATGGCACACGTGTTCATTCTGGTTGTCAATCTGAAGGGTTTCCCCCCATCTGCAAGAAATCCTAGCAATGGGAAGGAAACTTTGCATGCACTTAAGCCACTCATACACCGCCAAGCACACCCTCCTTGAGCTGCAGCGTCAGAACGGTATCCCCCAACACTGTCTGATTTGCGATTTTTCCACACATTGGAATTCCACCCTCCATATGTTGGACTGACTATACAAACAGAGAAAAGCCATCACCGATTTCTTGATGATCCAACCGGGTATGGGGACTCCCCTGTGTAACTTGTGCAGCTCATATGTGACACCTGCCATTTGCTCAGGCAATTTGAGGAAACCACCTTATTAGTCAGTCCCCAGGATTTCAGGATAAACAATGTCATTCCACTGATTCATCTACTACAACAGGTGTTGGAAACAATGGCTGGTCAGGGCACTGGAGATGTGGCGCCTACATCTCACAGCCACATGAGCCCTCTGGGGGCTGAACTGGAGGAGGAGGAGGGGAGGACAGGGGCACAGTGGAGCACAGTTTAGGTTTTTGAGAAATGGGCGGTTTTTCTAATCATCAGACAGGAGAGGAGGAGCAGGAGCAGCCAGAGGAGTTAGAGGGTTATGAGGAAGGCGAGACAGAGGACACAGACACACCGTGGCAGTATGCAGTGGAGATGGAGGCAGGGAGTCTCTTGGGGTCACTTTCACAAATGGTATGATGCATGCTCACTTGCTTGTGTAGTGACCGCCGAATTGTCACTATTCGGCAGCGGGATGACTTCTGTCTCTCCACCTTATTGGACCCTTGCTACCGGCACAAAATGGAAACCTTTTTTACACCCACTGAGAGGGAGGACAAATTGACCTACTACAAAGACATCCTATGTAGTCAGTTGGCCGATGCCTATCTGCACCATCGTCCATCCTCTCGCAGGTCTGACTCGGGAGGCCCTCTGTGCTCACCTTCCACTGCCATGGCTGCTGGAGAGGGGTGGGGTGGGGTGGCAGGAGCAGTACCAGCTCCATCAACAGCAGCCTGAGCCTACAGTCACTGATGAGTAGCTTTCTTCACCCGCATAGTTAAGCAACTCATCAGCAGCAGGTAGACCTGGAGTAGGACCTGAACCAGCAAGTGGTGGCATACCTTGACATGACCATGCCAACACACCTTGAAGATCTGCTGAATTTCTGGGCAGCTATACTTGATTTGTGGCCTCAACTAGCGAGTTTGCCATGGAAAAGATGTCCTACCCAGCCAGTAATGTGCAATCAGAGCGGGTGTTTAGTGCAGCGGGGGCCATAGTAACCCCAAGGAGAACTCGTCTGTCCATGAAAAATGTGGAGGGACTGACCTTTGTGAAGATGAATCAGGCATAGATCAGCCATGTTTTCCACCCACCAATGCCTGATGCATCAGAGTAGATTAACCATGGTGCCACACCAACACTTCACAAATATGGATAGTGCTAAACATATTTAAGGTGCTGCTCCCCAGTTACAGACATTCCCCTGCATCAAAGTAGGTATTGAGGACATGCATTACATAAACTTAGCTTTTCTTATGATAAAATATATGTACCCATTTTTTTTTAATGAAACAAAAGGAAAGCTGTGCAAAAAACACCATGTGCCACCTACACCACCAAGTATTGATGTGATGCAAAGACCTCTAAAAGGTGGAAGGGAACAATGTATGGTTTATTGTAACCTGTGGGGGTAAAAACTTCCCCTGTAAGGCCCTACTCTCGCATTATTAATTCACTTCTTGGCAAGTGTTACTCACCCTAAAAAGGGCAGCCCTAAACAGGATCCTCTCCCTATTTTCACCTACAATATCATATCATATGCATATCCCCCAATACTTACTTGTGCACACTAACACTTTTACAAAAGAGATTGTTTTCTTCTGCCTACCTGCCTCAGCTACTATTCTAATCCTGCCACCCGCCTGATGCCACACATCTGATGCCAAGTTCTCGTTTTTTCACCCACCTTCGTCTCCGGGCACTGGCATTGCCACCCACCTCCCACCTGGTCACTTTCAGAACTCTGGATGCTGCTAATGCTACCTCTAGGCTGTCTAATACTACCACCATATGTTCTCCTCATGCTGATGCCAGCTCCAGGCTGTCTCATTCTGCCACCATATGTTCTCCTCATGCTGCTTCCACCTCCAGCCTGTCTCATTCTGCAACTATATGGTCTCCTCATGCTGCCGCCATCTCCATGCTGGGTCATTGAGGCACTATACGGTCTCCTCATCCTGTCACCAACTCCAAGCTGTGTCATTCAGCCACTATATGGTCTCCTCATGCTGCCGCCAACTCCAGGCTGTCTGGTTTGTAGCAACTCTGCTGTGAGTGCCAAGAGTTGGGATTTGGCGGGTGACATCAGGTGGCTGGATAGTATCTGCTCAATTGGGAGGGGGGATTGGGGCAAAGGCAAGAATTGATGGCATCCAGCATGGTGCATGATGTCAGTTTTGCTGCTCTGGTGTCGGCCACTGTCTACAGTTCACACCATTAGCCACACTGACCTGTCACATGTGTTACATCCCACATACTGTTGTTGTGACTGATCAGTGTTGCACAGCGTTTGTATAGTCTTGGCCACTGTGGGTACACAGCATGTTGGTGGAAAAACTGCAATTTCCTTTTTTGGTGGGTGGGTACAAAGCATTTTGGTGAGAAAATTGTAATCTACCTTTTTTACCCACTGCTGTTGATCCAATCCAGGAACATTTTTTAAACAACCTGCCTGATTTTTTGTTTCTCGGTCTCTTGAGATCGCTTGTTTGTGCTTTTTTGCTGGAAGTCTTAGAAAGGGCAATGTAGTGAAGAAAACAGTGCCCTTGCCGTAGAATGTGACTTGAGCAGCTGCTTAACTGGTGATTTAGCAGATGCAACAACCCACCCCATACTATTGGTTGTTGAGAGGGTGTGTGCTGCAGCTCAGCTCAGTATTTTGCAGCAAATAATCATTGTATATTACAGCATTCACAGCCCCTGCCTCTGATTGCTGTAAAATACGGTAATTAGGATATAGAAATCTGTTTCCCTGCATCCCTGCTCTCCCCCAGCTCTGAGCACTTCACATGCCAGCATGATGTTAAAAAACTTAGATTGTGCGTAGATCGAGGCAAAGCAGGAGGGAAGTTCACTACATCGCCGCTGCTCTGGCCCAATCTCAATGCTCTCACAGAGGGGACACGGTTTGCTGTTTTCCCCACTGTGAGAGCGCGAAGATCAGTGCAGAGTAGCCAGGATGTAGCAGAATGTATTCCAAGAGTTTTAAAATACTGAATCCAAAGCGATCAGCTGAGCTGCAGCACCCCCCCCTCCCAACAACCAATAGTGTGGGGGGAGGGGTGTATTCAGCCTGTCACATTTACTTTTTTCAGCATTTCATCAGCTGCTTCGGTCACATTCCGCTACATGGCACTGTTTTCTTCAGGAGAATGGTCCTTTCGTATTCCATTTGCACCACAGGAGACGAAGGGTCTGGTCTCATTAGTAAAGTTCCTAGGCATTGTCATCGATCCAGTGGCTATGGAGTGGTGTCTGCCTGAAAACAAATCAGAAGAGCTGATTGTTGCAGTGGACTGGAGTTGTTGGGTATGTAAGTTAAAAGTGAGGGAGTTGCAATCATTGTTCGGCCTACTCAATTTAGCATTATGCCAATGGCGGTGGTGCTCCAGTGGGGGTTTGCTGAATTTGAGGAGGAGGATTTGCTTTCATTGTGATTTGGGAGTGGTTCAGGCCATTAATGCCTAGACGGCAAACTCTCCTCCTGTGCTCAGACTGTTACGGAGGTGGATGCTGAGAGGGTTGGAGATGATTGCTCAGTTTTCATCTGCTGAGGGTTAGCTAATCCATTGCAGACTCCATTTTTTGATTTCAGTGGGATCAGTGGAGCTGGTGCCAGAGCTTGGGAATCCTTGTCCAGAGTTGGTGTGGTGGATAGTTTAGCTGTGGTGATGGCCCGTCTGTTGGTCTGTTTATGGATCAACTTGGGAGGCATATAGTCTGTGTTGGGGGAATAAGAATCTTTGCTTGGACAGTTGTCTGATGTGCATTGGATTGGGAGGTGGTGTTGCTTTTTTATGTTGGAGGGTGGTAGTGGTATGGTGGCGGGATGTCGCCTTCTGGTATTGGTCATTGGCTGGTAACTTTAGCCTTGTAGTTTAAGTTTTGTGGTCTGGTGGATGTGACCAAATCTCTTCTAGTCAGACAGGCTGTAAAAGGTTTTCATAGGTGTGTGGCTTCCAGGCATGCTAGGCATAGTGTCGTTTCTGCTATTTGAACAATTGGAGGTTTGTTGGGAAAGTTTTTTTTTATCAGAGTTTGAGGTCCTAGTGTTTTGCTTAGCTTTAACTTTTTTTTTAGATCTCTGAGCTGAGGAGAGGTGGTTGATAAAGTATCATATGCCGCAGTTTTGGCGGTAGCAGGAGAGGGACATGGAGGCAATCTATGGAATTGTTAGTGGTTTGAAAGATAATTTAAAAGGTGGGCTGGGGATGGTACCCAGCTTTTTGGTAGATTCTCTGAGAGCAGGAAGGGGTTGGGTCTGGTACTTTATGGCTAGAGCTTAAGTTGGAACCCTTACTGCTCATGGAATAAATTATAAAATCTAAGATAACCAGTTGCCTTTAAGTTTTTCTCCTGTGGGTTAAATGGTATTACTGAAATGTTACAGATGTTTATAAGATATTTTTATGTGTTTTGTATAATGTTATATATGGTTAATTTATTGGATTTTTTTGGGGGGGCTCTGAGAGGTTGGGGTGGTGTTTGGGTCACAGCAACTAGACTATACCACTAGTCACGTTAAAGGAAACCTGTCACCAGTGTCACCTGCACTAACCTATCAGTACCGACAGGTAGTGCAGGTGACACTGATGACAACGATATTTACCTTGTCCCGGTTCATGGTGGGTATCTCCGGTAATCTTGTTGATTAGCTCCAGTCCCAGCACCCGGCTTGGGGCATGGGCGGAGCTTAGTGACGTCACCTCTGCTGTTCTGTAACAACGGGACCCAGCAGAAAGCAGCAGCAGTGATGTCACTAAGTTCTGCCCATGCCCCAAGCCGCTGCTGCTCTCTTGTGGGTGACGTTATTAAGCTTCACCCATGCCCCAAGACGGTTGCCGGGACTGGAGCTAACGAACAAAATCACCAGAGATCCCTGCCACAGAATAGGACAAGGTAAGTACCATTGTCATCAGTTTCACTTAAGCTGTCGGTACTGACAGGTTAGTGCATGTGACACTGGTGACAGATTTCCTTTAAAAGCACTTTTATTGAAGTAACATTGTTTGTATAAATGTAAGAACCATTTAACACATAACAGATTACATGAATAAAAAAATCCAATTTGCTTCTAAATTGCATTAAAGTAGACTCCTAGCCATGGGTGTCTGCAGATATTATTCCAGAGGGAGGAATTTTAATGGGGTACTCCCCTACTTTACTATCTGAACTATAGAGGATAAATGCCTGATCACAAGGGGTCCAACCGCTGAGACCACAGCAATCTCCAGAACGGAAAGATATGACAGATAAACATTCTGTCACTGTCACTGAGGAATGGGAGCAGACAACTTATCTTCCCTGTACTGAATACAGGAAGGGGAGGTTCAGCAAGTGAGTTCAGGCACCAGAATCTTCTCTTCAGAAGGTGCAGCATCTAAAATATTCCCTCAGGGAACTGGAAACAGCCATTAACCAATGGTGCTGACCAGGGCTGGGGCAAGGATTTTTGCCACCCTAGGAAGAAGCTAATTTTGCTGCCCATTGATTCTGCCCAGTGGCTTCACCCTCAAAATTCCACTCGACAATTCCGTTGTAGCAGACTCCCACTATTTTTAATAGGATTCTGCTGTACCGTGCACACTGGAAAATTTCTACGATAGAAACATCTGTAATGGAAATTGTGATTCTGAATTCTGCAGAAAGAATGAACATGTCAATTTTTCTTCTGCAGAATCCATTCAGAAATGCATTGCTGTGTATGGAGATGACACATTTCTGAGAGTTATTTTGCCATTGATTTTAGTTGATCTTCTTTCTGTAGGCAGTTAGTTTAAGAAGAACTGGTAACTTTTTGCTGCCACGGTTGGCTTGCTCTGATGTCAATAAGCAATTACAGCATCTCTTGCTGGTTGTTTTCACTCTTTTTGTTGAGATTTTTAGGGTGTTAGTCTTCTAGAGTTTAAAAAGGTATTTCAGCATTTTACATCTTATCCCCTTGGGTCGGGGGTTCGACCACTGAGACCACTCATGAATGACTCTGTACTCGTGTATCTCCGACTCCCCACAGATATGCATAGAGGAGGAGTGCATTAGGAGAGGTGGGCGCTGTTCAGGAGATCACGCGGGTACCACTGATTGGACCCCCCCCAATCAGACATATATCCCCTGTCTATGGGATATGATGTAAAACACTGGAGTACCCCTTTAATCCCAAGGTCCAGGATTAAAGAAGCAATTTTCAGGAGCCTTCATCAACAAGGGGCTATCCTATTTTTACCAATGCTTCCCAGGCTTACTGAATTGCCCTAATATTGGTGTTTTTAAATATTGAAAGTATAACCCCCCAAATATTTTAATAGGGTCATGCATAACTTATCCGCTGCAGGTTTCCCACAGCTGAAGCTTATGGATTTACAGCTGCAGAATTTCCACAGCAGAAAATACCCAAGCGGATTATTTTGCTACCCATTGACTTCAGACGTGGGAAATTCTGCAGCAGAAAATCCACAAGTGGAATTTAAGCTGCAAGAAACCTTCAGATACTGTAAGTTACGTGTGACCATACCCTAAGGGCCTATTCACACTACTTGGTTGTTTAGCAGAATTCTGGAACTCCAGAGTTCCACGGCACCAATACGGTGCAACAGCCTTTCATTGTTTTCAACTGGACTCTGCTGCACCATTTACATAGCCATTTACGAAACATCTGCCATGGAAATTCAGGACCCCACCGAAAAAAGGAACATGTTCATTCTTTAGGCGGCACACTTCTGAGTAGTCCCACCAGTGGCTTGTTCTGCCAGCACCCGCTACAGATGGAATCTCTTCCCAGAATATCTTGGGGTAAAGATTCCTTAGTGAGACCCAAAGGGGTATTCCAGGATTTCTTTTTTCATTAGTCTTTCAGCCCATAATGCAAAGTTAGAATACAGGGTTATATGCTTTGGTTACCTCGGTGTCGCTTTGTCCTGTTTTGATGCACAGGACCCACCCCTTGAAGTGCTGTAGTGCAAGTATTTTAATTTTACAGCTGTCCCAGCATTCCATGCAGCAAGTGACAATATGCAGCATAGCCAAACTTGACCATGCAACTTGACCACACTGGAGACCATGAGACTTATGACATATTGTCTCTTGCCGCATGGAATGCTGTGATAAATGTTAAATTAAACGACTTGCACCACAGCACTTTTGGATGTGGGTTCTGTGCATAATCTGTGCATAAAAACAGAACAAAGCAGCACACAGTGACAATAAAAGCATATTAAGCAGTATTATACAGTAATTTGGCATCATGTGCTCAGTGGAATACCCCTTTAGGGTACAATAACACAAGTTTCCTGCAGCTTAAATTTTTATTGTGGATTTTCCACTGTAGAATGCCACAAGCGGAAATTCTACTGTGGAAAATTTGCAAGCGGATTATGTTGTTACCGACTGGTCAAGCTTTTTTTTAGCTGCAAAAACCCTGCAGCAAATGAGTTGCATGTGACTTTATCCTTAAGATACTTTTTTGGGGCTATACAGTATTTTGGTGCCTTTTGTCACAATTCTGCAATTAAAATAGAACCAGGGTGCACAAAACTGCAAAACATGCAAGTGTTTTTTGAACTGTTCTTTTGATTTGAGTGGAATAAAACATTCTTTCTTACATGCAGAACCTTACCAATGAAGTGACATGTTACTACTTTTTTTAGGAAGAAAAAAAAAAGCCAAGAAAAGCATGTTTTGGTGTGTCTTAATTGGAGGTGGATGACAAGTAAAGGCACCATGGTTTTTAAAATATCCTGTAGCCTGATATGCTAATTATTTTTGTCATTTTTAAGACTGTAAAAAAATTAATGAGAATCAGGATGTTTTTAGCAAGCCAAAAAGCCATAAAGATCTGTGTGTAAAGGAGGCCATAAAAGGGTTTTGAACTCTGGTACCCTTCCTATTATTTGTATTTGCAAATTAATCATTGTGAGTTTTGGCACAACACATTTTGCAAAGTGACTTCCAGTCCCCAGCTGTCCATTCTGACCTTGGATCAAAACACTTAGTAATAAACATTTCAACATTATGGTGTAAAAACTTTTTCATTTTGGCACCTTACATCATTACTGAGTTCTATCACTAAAGGTGCCCATACAACTTAGAATAAAGTCAGCCAGTGGGTTTGGCCAATTGTCTAAGGTGTATGGCAGGTCTATGACACTTCAATAGAGATGATGTCAGTGAAGAGAAGGATAGGACATATTGTTTTTTTCCATCCGACCCTAATGTTCTGAAAGAGAAAAGCTGGCTTCAGGGCTGCCCGGCTGCAGCCTAAATGAGTTTAGTCATGAAAAAAAAGCTTTTGATATGTCGTAGGGTACACTAAAATCTCGACTGATCATGAGAACTAGCCAAGCAATTACGTGTATTGGGAGGTGAGGAGAGAAAACTGTTGGCCAACAGCAATTGAAGCACTAAAAATGTTGTTCCATGTTCCATTGGTTCCTGTCTGTAGTACAGCATGGTACGTAGCTGTATATGGTCCATGTTAGTTCTTAGTTAGATCAGTTATATAATCACACCCCCTTAAAGCTCCCTGAGGTTCACCCTAATTGAAATTTTTTTTTTAGATTTAATAATCGTCTTATTTACAGTGGCAATGGCTTTATAAAAAAAATTGTTGCACCTATCCTTATTCCACTTATAGGAAGGCTTACTTTACAGTAATATTTTGCATTATTTTGGCAGAGAGGGTAGCTTTGTCCCTAAGTCACACCCTCTTGATTAAACAAGGTTTAAAAAAAAGTATGTGCTGCAAGGCTGCAAAGTACACCAGTTTGGCATAAATTAAGGCATACATTTGCCACATTTGGAATAGTAAACGTGCCCTAGAATGTTTCTGTTTGGTCCCTGCTATAGGCCTCTTTATGTTCCTTTTGCACTGGTGTTTAGATCCTGTCACAATGGGGTGTTATCCATACTGATGATTGAACAATTCATTTAAAAGTAAATATATTATAGACTTTATTGGTCTAAAATTTGTGGGAGCTGTAGTCAATCTTAAGGGAGCCTTGCAGTTATTTGCATTAAATATAATCTTTCAGCAGTTTTGCTTTGTATACCTGTTTATGGATCAGACTAAGGCTCCTTTCACACTGTCCGTCAGAAGATAGCGGGAGAAAAAATTGTGTCTGTGCCATCTTTTTCTCCCACTATCGTCCGGTGGAATAACGGGTGTACTAACGGGTGTTAGAGGAATCCCATTCAAGTGAATGGGATCCTCTGTGCCTTTAATTACACCCATTAGTCTCTGTTACAATAACGGATGTTAATGGCAAAGAAAGTAGAAAATAAAAAGAGCCATTAACGTCTGTTTGCAACAGAGCCTTACATACAGTGTGAAAAAAGCCTAAACTAGCTAAATTATATAGTGATAATGTGCTGCAGCAAATGTTTCACATGCAGACTACTGTATTTTTGGCACAAAGGTGAAACATTTTTTTTTTAAATAAGCATTTCACATGTAACAATGAAGCAGCAAAAGAAAAAAAAAAACACTGCAATCTGCAGCAATGTAAAGTAAACGTTTTGCCACTCGGTTTGGGAAATATTAGGGGGATAGGTCAAGCTGATGTAAAATTAGGAAATACTTTTTTTCTTAAAATGATGAATAAAATCTTGAAACTTACAAAAAGACTCTTGGGGGTTCCAGGTAGATTGAAGTTTTACAAAGATATGGGGTAATATTTTGTTTCCCGAAATATACAAACTAAGGGAGTATGTAAACTGGGAGGAATATGGGATTTGTAGAGTAGAACAGCTAGTGAATAATAAGAAATTCCTATCATGGAACTATCTCAACAGTCAATATAGGCTAGACGCGGGATGTAAATTTGCATATATTCAGGTAAAAAATGCGTTTAATGCAGAAAAAGATAATCCTAGATGGGAAATTGGATATCACGAATTGTTTGAATTTTTGGTGGATACAAAAATTTGTCCCAAGAGCAGATTGGGAAAAACTTACAATCTAATGATTAAAAGAGTACTCCAGAATAGCAAAATTGTGCTCCACACTGCCAGCAGTAAAAAAATAAAGAGATACGTACCTTTCTTCGCTCCCCCGATGCCTCCGGTAACCCACTCCACTTCGCTGCGACCGGTGACGGTATGACTCGCCGACCACCGGCAATCAGGAAGAGGAACGTGGCGGAGACCAAAGTGGGTTACTGGAGGCACCTGGGGAGCGAAGGAAGGTATGTATCTCTTTATTTTTTTTACTGCTGGCAGTATGGAGTACAATTTTCCTATCCTGGACTACTCCTTTAACCACTTAAGGACCTAGGGCGTATGGATACACCTTGACGTCCTGGTACTTAAGGATCCAGGGCGTATCCATACGCCCATGGAAATTTCTGTCCGCGCCGGGCGGGGACCGGCCTGGGGTGACTGCTGATATCAATCAGCAGGCACCCCGCGCAAATGCCCAGGGGGATCATCAGAACCCCCCCCCCCCCCCCCCCCCCGTCGGCTTCACACTTGCGATTTGTGCCGATTCCGGGTCATACGGGTCTATGGTGACCCGGTGACCCGGAATATAAGGGGGATCGCGGTTGTCTAAGACACCCACGATCCCCCTGTAGGCATAGAAGTGAGGTGGCAGGGGTGCCACCCCTCCTATCCCTGCTATTGGTCTGCTATTGATCGTCAGAGGCGACGACCAATCGCAGACCGGGGGCGGGGGGGTTATCTTTCGTTTTCCCCGTCCTGCCCACCCACAATAGGCTGGGCAGAACGGGGAACCGAAGGGGACCGGGGCGCCAACGTCCACTCACTGATCCGGAGGCTGCGGCAGAATAGGACGGCTCCCGGGATCCTACGGAAGCCGGTAAGTTGATCTGGAGGGCTACAGTCTGAGACTGTGGTCTCTAAACTGTAACCCTCCAGATGTTGCAAAACTACAACTCCCAGCATGCCCAGACAGCTGTTTGGGCATGCTGGAATATGCAGTTTTGCAACAGCTGGAGGGCTGCAGTTTGAGACCACTATACAGTGGTCTCTAAACTATATCCCTCCAGATCTTGCAAAACTACAACTCCTAGCATGCCCACATAGCTGTTTATTGTCTGGGCATGCTGGGAGTTGTAGTTTTGCAACATCTGGAGGTCCACATTTTGGAGATCACTGTGCACTGGTCTAAAAACTGTAGCTCTCCAGATGTTGCAAAACTGCAAATCCCAGCATGCCCAGAAAGCAAACAGCTGTCTCGGCATGCTGGGAGTTGTAGTTTGGTACCTCCAGCTGTTGCATAACTACAACTCCCAGCATGCACGGTCTGTCAGTACATGCTGGGAGTTGTAATTTTGAAACAGCTGGAGGTTTGCCCCCCCCCCCACCATGTGAATGTACAGGGTACATTTACACGGACAGGTTTACAATAAATTTCCTGCTTCAAGTTTGGGCTGCGGCAAATTTTTCGCCGCAGCGCAAACTCCTAGCGGGAAATTCACTGTAACATGCCAGTGCGAATGTACTACACTATATTACACTACACTAACACATAATAAAAGGTAAAACACTACATATACACCCCCTTACACTGTCCCCCCCCCAATAAAAATTAAAAACGTCTTGTACGGCAGGGTTTCCAAAACGGAGCCTCCAGTTGTTGCAAAACAACAACTCCCAGCATTTCTGGACAGCCACTGACTGTCCAGGCATGCTGGGAGTTAAGCAACAGCTGGAGGCACCCTGTTTGGGAATCACTGGTGTATAATACCCCTATGTCCACCCCTATGCAATCCCTAATTTAGTCCTCAAATGCCCATGGTGCTCTCTCACTTCGGAGCCCTGTCGTATTTCAAAGAAACCGTTTAGGGCCACATATGGGGTATCGCCGTACTCGGGAGAAATTGCACTACAAATTTTGTGGGTCTTTTTTTCCTTTTACCGCTTGTGAAAAGGAAAAGTTAGGGGCTACACCAGCCTGTTAGTGTAAAAAAATAAAAACATTTACACTAACATGCTGGTGTTGCCCCATACTTTTTATTTCCACAAGCGGTAAAAGGAAAAAAAGACCCAAAAAATTTGTAACGCAATTTGTACGGAAATACCCCAGATGTGGGCGTAAAATGCTCTGCGGACGCACAACAAGGCTCTGGAGTGAGAGCGCACTATGTACATTTGCGGCCTAAATTGGTGATTTGCACAGGGTTGGCTGATTCTACAGCGGTTCTGACAAACGCAAAAAAATAAATACCCACATGTGACCCCATTTTGGAAACTACACCCCTAACGGAACGTGACAAGGGGTATAGTGAGCCTGAACACCCCACAGGTGTTTGACGAATTTTCAGTAAAGTTGAAAATGAAAAAAATTATATTTTTTCACTAAAATGCTGGTGTTACCCTAAATTTTTCATTTTCACAAGGGAAAATAGGAAAAAAGCCCCCACAAAATTGTAACCCCATCTCTTCTGAGTAAGTACATACCCCATATGTGAATTGAAAGTGCTCTGCGGGCAAACTACAATGCTCAGAAGGGAAGGAGCGCCATTGGGATTTTGTAGAGAAAATTTGTCCGAATTGAAGGCCACATGTGTTTACAAAGCCCCCATAGTGCCAGAACAATGGACCCCCGCCACATGTGACCCCATTTTGGAAACTACACCCCTCACGTAATGCAATAAGGGGTACATTGAGAATTTACGCCCCACAGGTGTCTGACAGATTTTTGGAACAGTGGTCCGTAAAAATGAAAAATTTAATTTTTCATTTGCACAGCCCACTGTTCCAAAGATCTTTGGGGTGTAAATACTCACTGCACCCCATATTAAATTCTGTGAGGGGTGTAGTTTCCAAAATGGGGTCACATATTGGGTCCACTGTTCTGGCCCCACGGGGGGCTTTGTAAACGCACATGGCCCCTGACTACCATTCCAAACGAATTCTCTTTCCAAAAGCTCAATGGCGCTCCTCCTCTTCTGAGCATTGTAGTTCGCTAGCAGAACATTTTACGTCCTAACATGGGATATTTCCATACTCAGAAGAAATGGGGTTACAAATTTTGGGGGTCATTTTCTCCAATTACCCCTTGTAAAAATGTAAAATTTAGGGGAAAAACTGCATTTTATTAAAAAAAAATGTTTTTCATTTACACATCCAACTTTAACGAAAAGTCGTCAAACACCGGTGGGGTGTTAAGGCTCAGCAGACCCCTTGTTACGTTCCTTGAGGGGTGTAGTTTCCAAAATAGTATGCCATGTGGGTATTTTTTGCTGTTCTGGCACCACAGGGGCTTCCTAAATGCGACATGCCCCCAAAAAAAACATTTCAGCAAAAGTTGCTTTCAAAAAGCCAAATGTGACTCCTTCTCTTCTGATCATTGTAGTTCGCCCGCAAAGCATTTTACGTCCTAACATGGGGTATTTCCATACTCAGAAGAGATGGGGTTACAAATTTGGGGGGGGGCATTTTCTCCCATTACCCTTTGTAAAAATGGTAAATTTGGTTGAAAAACTGCAGTTTAGTGTGAAAATTTTTTTTCCCTTTTCCACATCCGATTTTAACGAAAAGTTGTCAAACACCTGTGGGGTGTTAAGGCTAACTGGACCCCTTGTTACGTGCCTTGAGGGGTGTAGTTTCCAAAATGATATGCCATGTGGTGTTTTCTGCTGTTCTGGCACCATAGGGGCTTTCTAAATGTGACATGCCCCCCAAAAACCATTTCAGAAAAATTCACTCTCCAAAATCCCATTGTCGCTCCTTCCCTTCTGTGCCCTCTACTGCGCCCGCCGAACACTTGACATACACATATGAGGTATTTCCTTACTCAAGAGAAATTGGGTTACAAATTTTGGGGGCTTTTTCTCCTATTACCACTTGTAAAAATTCAAAAACTGGGTCTACAAGAACACGCGAGTGTAAAAAATGAAGATTTTGAATTTTCTCCTTCACTTTGCTGCTATTCCTGTGAAACACCTAAAGCGTTAACACACTTACTGAATGTCATTTTGAATACTTTGAGGGGTGCAGTTTTTATAATGGGGTCATTTTTGGGGTATTTCTAATATGAAGGCCCTTCAAATCCACTTCAAACCTGAACTGGTCCTTGAAAAATTCTGATTTAGAAAATTTTGTGAAACATTGGAAAATTGCTGCTGAACTTTGAAGCCCTCTGATGTCTTCCAAAAGTAAAAACATGTCAACTTTATGATGCAAACATAAATTAGACATATTGTATATGTGAATCAATGTATAATTTATTTGGAATATCCATTTTCCTCATAAGCAGAGAGCTTCAAAGTAAAAAAAATGCAAAATTTTCAATTTTTTTCATCAAATTTTGGAATTTTTCACCAAGAAATTATGCAAGTATCGGCAAATTTTACCACTAACATAAAGTAGAAGATTTCACGAAAAAACTATCTCGGAATCAGAATGAAAGGTAAAAGCATCCCAGAGTTATAAATGCTTGAAGTGACAGTGGTCAGATGTTCAAAAAATGGCCGGGTCCTTAAGGTATATTTGGGCTGGGTCCTTAAAGGGTTAAACACAATGCACAAAAAATAAAAAAAATAAAAAATTGAAATGGGAAAATGAAATAGGGGTGTTGGAAGAAGAAGAATGGTGGGAAATATTTAGAAATATAGATAAATCCTCTATTAACACAAATCACAAAATATCACAAGTTAAACTGATTAATAGACTTTGTTACACTCCCTATGGGTTGTTCAGGATGGGGAAAAGATCTGATGCAAAGTGCCCCCGATGTAGTACGGAGAGAGCAGATCTCCTATATATGATTTGGGGGTGTAAGGAGGTGCAAACACTATGGGAACAGGCTTATAGAAAAATTGAGGAGAATTTTGGTGAATTTTTTTATTATAACGTGGCTACTGCTGTATTGGGACTGGAAATAGGGGAAAATAAATATCACATTTTGAAACTGGGTTGATTAAGATCATGATTCTTAGGAAATGGTTTGTACCAAAGCCCCACATATTAAAGAATGGACCAATTTAGTTGGAAAATATGAATCTACATATTATTTAGGGAAAAAAAAGAAGTATTTCTAATTAAAAAAAGAATAGGAGAAATGGAAGTAAAGAAAGATATAAGATATTTGGGATAAGGGCAATAGGCTGGCAGTGGAGGGGTGTGGGATGAGGGGGGTGAGAGCATATGGTAAAATAAGAAATAAATATTAGTTTATGAAGTATTGTATATTTTTTATATGTATGTCAATTTTTTTTACATTTAATAAAAAAAGAAAAGAAAAAAAAATAATGGACATCAGAGGAATTCCATTCAAGTGATTGGGATTACAATAATGGACGTTAATGGCAGAGAAAGTAGAAAAAAAAAAAGAAAGAGCCATTAATGTCCATTTGTAACGGAGCCTTACATACAGTGTGAAAGAAGCCTAAACTAGCTATATTGTATAGCAATAATGTGCTGCAGCACATGCAAACTGATGTAGTGTTGGCACAAAGGTGAAATTTTTTTTAATTACCGTATATACTCGAGTATAAGCCGACCCGAGTATAAGCCGAGACCCCTAATTTCAACCCAAAATCCCAGGAAAAGTTATTGACTCGAGTATAAGCCTAGGGTGGGAAATACCTCATCCCCCCCTGTCATCATCCAGACCCGTCATTAACATCCTCATCATCATCCCCTTGTCATCATCCCACACATCCCCCCTTCATCATCCTCTTATCCCACACATCCCCCCTTCATCATCCCCTTATCATCCCACACATCCCCCCTTCATCATCCCCTTGTCATCATCCCACACATCCCCCCTTCATCATCCCCTTATCATCCCGCACATCCCCCCTTCATCATCCCCTTATCATCCCGCACATCCCCCCTTCATCATCCCCTTATCATCCCACACATCCCCCCTTCATCATCCCCACCCCCCTTCATCATCCCCACACCCCCCCTTCATCATCCTCTTCTCATCATTCGCCCTCAGTGGTCTTCAACCTGGGGACCTCCAGAGGTTTCAAAACTACAACTCCCAGCAAGCCCGGGCAGCCATCGGCTGTCCGGGCTTGCTGGGAGTTGTAGTTTTGAAACCTCCGGAGGTCCGCAGGTTGAAGACCACTGCGGCCTTCAACATCATCCAGCCCCCTCTCACCCCCTTTAGTTCTGAGTACTCACCTCCGCTCGGCGCTGGTCCGGTCCTGCAGGGCTGTCCGGTGAGGAGGTGGTCCGGTGAGGAGGTGGTCCGGGCTGCTATCTTCACCGGGGGCGCCTCTTCTCCGCGCTTCCGGCCCGGAATAGAGGCGTTGCCTTGACAATGACGCACGAGTACGTTGGCAATGAACGCACCTATGCGTCGTTGTCACGGCAACGTGACTATTCTGAGGCCGGGCCCGAAGCGCTTAGAAGAGGCCTCCCCGGTGAAGATAGCAGCCCGGAACCAGTATCCCACCGGACCACCTCCTCACCGGACAGTCCTGCAGGACCGGACCAGCGCCGAGCGGAGGTGAGTACTCAGAACTAAAGGGGGTGAGAGGGGGCTGGATGATGTTGAAGGCCGCAGTGGTCTTCAACCTGCGGACCTCCGGAGGTTTCAAAACTACAACTCCCAGCAAGCCCGAACAGCCGATGGCTGCCCGGGCTTGCTGGGAGTTGTATTTTTGAAACCTCTGGAGGTCCGCAGGTTGAAGACCACTGCGGGTGGGGGAGTTCACTCGAGTATAAGCCGAGGGGGGTGTTTTCAGCACGAAAAATCGTGCTGAAAAACTCGGCCTATACTCGAGTATATACGGTAAGTGTTTCACATGTAACAATGAGGCAGCAAAAAATAAAATAATAAAAACACTGCAAAACTGCAGCAATGTAAGGTAAACGTTTTTCCACTCAGTAATTGTTCAGGCAGCACATTAGCTGCATGTGACCCCAACCCTAATCTGGAACTTAGCTAAATGAATGTGGTCAAATTGTAACCACACATTACTCTACACTCTGGAGAACAAAACTAGCAAGTGTTGTCCTGCTCTTCTCCCTTCTGTACAGGACTGTCAGCAGTTTTGATGACTGAGATTTACTGACAGATTCACTGAGTTTTTGCATTTTTTTCTGGTGTTTTCTCTGATGTTTTTATCTTTTCTGTGGTATTTTTGCCCCTTTGGCAGTTTCCCTACAGGCAATTTTTAGGAATTTCGTTGGGTACCAAAAAAAAAAAAAAAAAAAAAAAAAAAGTGATGCAGTGGGGATGGCAGAATGTTTAAGGAATTAATTTTATAATTTTTTTAATGATTAAACTAATTTTTTATTTGAAAATAGTGAGAAATGATAAAGTATTACATAGTTAGTACGGTCGAAAAAAGACACATGTCCATCAAGTTCAACCAGGGAATTAAGGGGTAGGGGTGTGGCGCGATATTGGGGAAGGGATGAGATTTTATATTTCTTCATAAGCATTAATCTTATTTTGTTCCAGGAATGTATCTAATCCTGTTTTAAAGCTGTTAATTGTTCCTGCTGTGACCAGTTCCTGAGGTAGACCGTTCCATAAATTCACAGTCCTCACGGTAAAGAAGGCGTGTCGCCCCTTGAGACTAAACTTTTTCTTCTCCAGACGGAGGGAGTGCCCCCTCGTCCTTTGGGGGGGTTTAACCTGGAACAGTTTTTCTCCATATTTTTTGTATGGGCCATTAATATACTTATATACGTTTATCATATCCCCCCCTTAAACATCTCTTCTCAAGACTAAACAATTGTAACTCCTTTAATCGCTCCTCATAGCTAAGATGTTCCATGCCCCATATTAGTTTAGTCGCGCGTCTCTGCACCCTTTCCAACTCCGCAGTGTCCCTTTTATGGACAGGTGCCCAAAACTGAACAGCATATTCCAGGTAAGGCCGTACCAATGATTTATAAAGGGGGAGTATTATGTCCCTGTACCTTGAGTCCATGCCTCTTTTGATACATGACAATATCCTGCCGGCTTTGGAAGCAGCAGCCTGACATTGCATGCTATTCTGTAGTCTGTGATCTACAAGTACACCCAGATCCTTCTCTACCAGTGACTCTGCCAGTTTAATCCCCCCTAAGACATACGATGCATGCAGGTTATTAGTACCCAGATGCATAACTTTACATTTATCCACATTGAACCTCATTTGCCAAGTGGATGCCCAGACACTTAGTCTATCCAAGTCATCTTGTAACTTATGCACATCCTCTATAGACTGTACTGTGCTACAAAGCTTGATGTCATCTGCAAAGATAGAAACAGAGCTGTTAATACCATCCTCTATATCATTGATAAATAAATTAAACAACAGCGGTCCCAGTACTGAACCTTGGGGTACACCACTAATAACCGGGGACCAATCAGAGTACGAATCATTGACCACCACTCTCTGGGTACGATCCATGAGCCAGTGTTCAATCCAGTTACAAACTAAAATTTCCAAACCCAAAGACCTTAACTTACCTGTCAGACGTCTATGAGGGACAGTATCAAACGCTTTAGCAAAATCCAGAAACACTATATCCACAGCCATTCCTCTGTCAAGGCTTCTACTCACCTCTTCATAACAGCAAATTAGATTGGTTTGACAACTTCTATCCTTAGTAAACCCATGCTGGCTATCACTTATAATACAATTATCCCCTATGTATTCCTGTATGTAATCCCTTATAAGTCCTTCAAAAAATTTACCCACAATGCACGTTAAACTTACCGGTCTATAGTTTCCTGGGGAAGACCTAGAGCCCTTTTTGAAGATTGGCACCACATTCGCCTTGCGCCAGTCCCTTGGCACAATACCAGACACCAGAGAATCTCTAAATATCATGAACAGGGGTACAGATATTACTGAACTTACCTTTCTAAGAACTCTTGGGTGTAGTCCATCCGGTCCTGGGGATTTGCATACATTTATATCACTTAATTTACCTTGTACCATCTCTACATTAAGCCAGTTCAGTGCATTACATGATGTGTTACCAGCACTGACCTGGCCAATGTCAGCTCCTCCTTCTTCCATAGTGTATACAGAACTAAAGAACCCATTCAGTAGCTCCGCCTTCTCTTGATCGCCTGTGACAACCTCCCCATTATCATTATTAAGGGGTCCTACATGCTCTGTCCTTGGTTTTTTTGCATTTATATATCTAAAAAAGTATTTAGGATTAGTTTTGCTTTCTTTGGCTACCTGTCTCTCATTTTGAATTTTTGCTGTTTTTATTACATTTTTACAGATTTTATTAAGCTCCTTGTACTGTTTAAATGTTATAGCTGACCCATCAGATTTGTATTTTTTGAAGGCTATTTTTTTGTTGTTTATTGCTCTTTTAACATCATGTGTCAGCCATGTAGGATTTAGTTTTAATCGTTTATATTTGTTCCCCTTTGGTATATATTTAGCTGTATAGTTATTTAGAGTTGATTTAAAGATGTCCCATTTACCTTCTGTATCAGTATTTGAGAACACCTCCCCCCAGTCTATGTCCTGTAGTGCAGCCCTCAGCCCAGGGAAATTTGCCTTTTTAAAGTTATATGTTTTTGCCTTCCCCGCCTGTCTTTGTTTTCTACATTTTAAGTCAAAAGTAACTATATTGTGGTCGCTATTACCAAGGTTTTCCCGCACAGTTACATTACCAACCAGCTCTGCGTTGTTGGAAATGATCAGATCCAACAAGGCATCACTTCTTGTTGGGTCCTCCACAAACTGGCCCATAAAATTATCCTGCAATAAATTTAGGAATTGTCGCCCCTTTGTAGTTTTAGCCAACCCCAGACCCCAATCTATATCTGGATAGTTAAAATCTCCCATTATTACCACTGTACCTGCCCGGGCGGCCCTCTCTATTTGTTTATGAAGCCGAACTTCTATCTCTTCAGTGATATTAGGGGGTCTGTAGATTACACCAAATACTATTTTTTCAGTATTTCCCTCCTTTTGTAATTCTACCCACAATGATTCCACATCCTCAGAATCATCACACACTATGGCATCGTTCACACTGACTTTCATACCACTTCTTACATACAGACAGACTCCACCACCTTTTCTGTTCATTCTATCCTTGCGAAACAATGTAAACCCCTGCAGATTGACAGCACAGTCATGCGAGGAGTCCAGCCATGTCTCAGTGACCCCAACTATATCAATATGTTCCTCCAGTATCAAGACCTCAAGCTCCCCCATTTTATTTGCTAGGCTTCTGGCATTTGTGAACATACACTTTACATTTCCATCCTTTATGTTATTGGGGTTAATGGGATTCAAGGGTGTAAGTTTTATTTTCCTATGAAGCCTATTCCTATTAACTATTATAACCCCTCCCTCCGCTCCACCCCCAGGTACATTTATAATTCCCACCTCTCTATCTACACTATCTTTCCCCTCTTTGCTGTAGGTTCCCTCCCCCCAAGTCCCTAGTTTAAACACTCCTCCACCCTTCTAGCCATCTTCTCCCCAAGCAAAGCTGCACCCTCCCCATTGAGGTGCAGCCCGTCCCTACGATAGAGCCGGTAACCGACAGAGAAGTCAGCACAGTTCTCCATTAACCCAAACCCTTCCTTCCTACACCAGCTTCTGAGCCACTTGTTTACCTCCCTGATCTCCCGCTGCCTCTCTGGTGTGGCTCGTGATACTGGTAGTATTTCAGAAAATACTACCTTGGAGGTCCTTGCCTTAAGCTTGCGGCCTAAGTCCCTGAAATCATTTTTAAGGACACTCCACCTACCTCTTACTTTGTCATTGGTGCCAATATGTACCATGACTGCTGGGTCCTCTCCAGCCCCGCCCAACAACCTGTCAACCCGATCCGCGATGTGCCGAACTCGTGCGCCAGGCAGACAACACACTGTTCGGCGATCCCGGTCTTTGTGACAGATTGCCCTGTCTGTCCCCCTAATAATTGAGTCCCCCACCACTAGTACCTGTCTGGCCTGCCCTGTACTCCTCCCTCCCTCCTTACTGGAGCAGACACCCCCCTGGCGGTCAGAGGCGGTATCCTGCTGCAGTTCTGCTAGCTCTGTAATGGCATCCCCCTCATCTGCCAAGCGGGCAAACTTGTTGGGGTGTGCCAGTTCAGGACTAGCCTCCCTGACACTTTTTCCCCTATCCCTCTTTCTAACTGTAACCCAGCTAACTGCCTGACTGTCCTGCAACTCCGTCCCACTGTCCTCCCCCACCTCTATTCCCGAGAGTGCCTGCTCAGTGAGCAGGAGACTCCTCTCCATGTTGTTAATGCTTCTCATTGTTGCCAGTCGCCCCTCTAGATGCAGGATCTGGGCTTCCAAACGGACAACTAGCACACATCTCGCACAACAATATGCACCCTCAAACTGTTGTTCAAGGATTGCATACATTGAACAGGATGTACATTGGACTGCATTTTCCAACATGGAGGCCATCTAGTTATGGGGATTTCACAAATGTATAGGAAAAAACAGACAGTCAAAATTACACTTAATTTTTTTTGTAGACCTTGTGGGTTCAAAAATTAAAACTCACAGCGATCTCAACCTCCTGCTTTCAAACTCCAGTTTTTGAAACTCCTCTTTCACGCCCCCTCTTACACAGCAACACTCAGAAAGAGCAAGCTCTCAATAAGAGTCCCAAGCTAAGATTTATACACCTGTGCCCAATCTACTCCTCCTCCCCCCAAAATATGAATGTGGGCTATAGGCAGTCACACCCACTCCACAGATTCACTCCGCACAACAGATAATCACAGTTTTTGAAACTCCTCTTTCACGCCCCCTCTTACACAGCAACACTCAGAAAGAGCAATTTATTATGAGTAATATATGTATTTTTATGTGTAATGCTGCTTTTCCTTTTTTTTTTTGGTACTGTACTACTGTACATTTCCCTCAGTGCTGCACTAATTCTGTTCCATGATGGGAGTAGTAGTACAAGTGCTGAGGCACCGTTGGCACTGGGCCTTGCTCCTGAAAGGGGTATTGCAGGAAAAAACTTATTTTCTGGTTCCAGAAAGTTAAACAGATTTACAAATCTTCTAAAAAATCTTAATCCTTCCAGTAGTTATCAACTGCTGAAGTTGAGTTGTTCTTTTCTGTCTGACAACAGTGCTCTTCTGACACCTCTGCTTGTCTCAGGAACTGTCCAGAGTAGGACAAATCCCCATTTCAAACCTTTAATGCTCCAGACAGTTCCTGAGACAAGCAGAGGTGTCAGCAGAGAGCATTGCTGTCAGAAAGAAAAGACCAACTCAAGTTCAACAGCACAAACTACTGGGAGGATAAAAATTTTTTAATAGAAGTAATTTACAAATCTGTTTAACTTTCTGGAGCCATTATATTTTTTTCCTAGAATACCCCTTTAACCCCTTAACGACGCAGGACGTATATTTACGTCCTGCGCCGGCTCCCGCGATATGAAGCGTCTACTGTATATACTGGAGTATAAGCTCAAGTATAAGCCGAGTTTTTCCGCACGATTTATCGTGCTGGAAACGCCCCCCTCGGCTTATACTCGAGTGAACTCTCCGCCTGTCAATCCCTTCTCAGTGGTCTTCAACCTGCGGACCTCCAGATGTTGCAAAACTACAACTCCCAGCATACCTCTGGAGGTCCGCAGGTTGAAGACCACTGCGGCCTTTGTCATGATACAGCCCCCCCCCGTTTTGTACTCACCTCCCCTCGGCGGGAAGTTAGGGTGAGCTGGTCTGGGCCATCTATGCTGCAGGGACCATGCAGTGGGGATGGTTAGTCATTCCGGGCTGTCCATTTTCACCGGGGGGGGGACCCTCTTCTCCTCTCCGGGCCTGGCCCTGGACTAGTGATTAGGGACGTTGCGCATGTACATCCCTGTGTGTCGTCGTCAAGGCAACGTCACGAAGCGCAGAGAAGAGGGGCCCCGGTGAAAATGGACAGCCCGCAACGACTAACCATCCCCACTGGATGGTCCCTGCAGCATAGATGGCCTGGACCAGCTCACCCTAACTTCCCGCCGAGGGGAGGTCATTACACTGTGTGAACATTGCTTATAGAGTTTTATGGTAAGTTATATATTGATCTTGTACAGGGATTTAATGCTTTATATGTTGTACACCTGTGTATTCATCATATGACCATGAAAGATTTTCACTATGAAGGTTTCTGTTATATGAACTCAAAGAGATCTTAAAAAACAATAATGAATTAATAAAGAAATATATTGGAAATTTGTCAATAAAAATATAGGGTTGTTCTATGTAGCCAATTTAAAGATACTGTCACCTACTATATATGTAAGTTGACATATTTTAATGAGACATTGTACAGCCTGGCTAAGTCAAGAGCAAAAAAAATGTTGAAGACATATTATCTATGCTATGAGAAGCATTAGAAGATGATAGAAAAAAAAGCTACAGCAGAGTATGAATTAACATGGAGAATATGTGCTTGAGTTTTGCTTGATACTTTTCACTTCCAAAAAATCCTTTCACTGCCATTGCCTAATGATATTTCATCAATGCCATCATTAATGTTAAGTGATAGAAAGGTAGGGTTCCTGAAGGAGAATGTTGTCATATTTCCTACTAAATAGCATCAGTTCTTCCATCTCTGTTTAAAACACCAATTCCTTTGGGACTTCCCAAGGAAATTCATCTCTACCAAAATGGCCATAACATGCAGTCTTCTGGTATATTGGCTTCTTCAAATCAAGATCCCTGTGAAAAGAAATTATAGACTGTTATATCTCCTGTGGGAGATTAGCTCCAAAGAGACAGGCAAATATTGTTGAATAGCAGTCAGAGACACTTATATAGAAGTAAAGATTTAACAGGCTTCTTCTGTGTCTATCCTTTACATTTCTAATTACATAGTTTGTATAGTTAACACAAAGATAATCCATCAAATCCAGTCTAAAACCGGGCTGTGTTGTTCCAGGGTAGGGCAAAAACTCCTATGAGGCTTATGCCAATTGCCCCATGACAGAGGAAAAAATTCCTTCCTGATTCCAATATAACAATTAAATAAGTCCCTGGATCAACATTCTATCCCCATAAATGCAAAACCTAATATTATATTTTTTTCAGAAAAACATCTAAGCCATCCCTTAAACTTGTTTATTGAGTCAGACATCCCAATGTCATGCAGCAGAGAGTTTCATAGTCTCACTGCTCCTACAGTAAAGAATCCCCATCTGTGATGAAAGTCAAAACTTCTTTCCTCTAAACACAGACCCCTTGTAATTGTTTGCGGCCTGGGTATAAAAAGATCACCAGAAAGATCTCTGTACTATTCATACATTTGTACATTGTAATCAAATCACCCCTAATACACCTTTTGTCCTAACTGAATAAACCCAAGTTTGATAACTTGTCTTGCTAATGTAATCCTCTCATATCATTAATTATGTTTGTCGCAGTCCTCTGCACCCTCTCAAGTTCAGTTGCTCCATATGTGGTCTAACTAATGATTTATACAGAGGCAAAACTGTGTTCATGTCACATGCCTCTCTTCATGCATCTCATGACATTGTTAACCTTGGCAACAGCGGCCTGGCACTGATCACTAAAGTTGAGTTTACTGTCCACCAGTACCCCCCAAGTTCTTTTCAGTAAAAAGGTTACTATTGTTTTATTATTTAGCATATAATTGTGCATGTTGTTTTTATGGCCCAAGTGCATAACCTTACATTTAACCACATTAAACTTAATTTGCCATGTCTGTGCCCAAGACTCCAGCATCCCCAGATTCCTCTGGGGTATTATGTTATCCTCCTCTGTGGTGATATCCTTACTCAGTTTAGTGTTATCTGCAATAATTCTGCTCTGTAATCCCTCTACAAGGTCATTTGTAAACATATTGAAAAGAGGCGGACCAAGTACTAACCCCTGTGGTAGCCCACTTATTACAGTATTTTTAGCCTAAAGTCTATGTGCGTGTTATACGCCGATACACCCCCAGGAAAGGCAGGGGGAGAGAGGCCGTCGCTGCCTGCTTCTCTCCCCCTGCCTTTCCTCAGGTCTAGAGCCCTGCTGCCGGCCCTTCTCTCCCCCTGGTTATCGGCGACGCTGCCCATTCTGTCCCCCTGACTATCGGTGCCGGCGCCGATAGCCAGGGGGAGAGAAGCGGCGCCGACAGCCAGGGGGAGAGAAGGGGCAGCGGCACCCATTGCCGGCGCCACTGCCCCGTTGCCTCCCCCCATCCCTGGTTGCATAATTACCTGTTGCCAGGGTCGGGTCCGCGCTGCTTCAGGCCTCCGGCGTGCGTCCCCTGCGTCATTGCTATGCGCTGCATGGCGCGGCGCATGACGTCAGCCAGGGGGAGAGAAGGGCCGGCAGCAGGGCTCTAGACCCCAGGAAAGGCAGGGGGAGAGAAGCGGGCAGCGACGGCCTCTCTCCCCCTGCCTTTCCTGGGGGTGTATCGGGGTATACACGCGCACATACGCACCCTCATTTTACCATGGATATTTGGGTAAAAACCTTTTTTTACCCAAATATCCTTGGTAAAATGAGGGTGCGTGTTATAGGCCGGTGCGTGGTATACCCCGATAAATACGGTACTTTCACCAGGTTCCATTGATACCCACCCTCTGCTTATTAACATATTTTCTCCTCTAGTCCCCGAATTCCCATTCTATGTACTAGCCTTTTGTGTGATACGGTATGAAATGCCTTAGAAAAGCCCAGATAAACAACATCCGCTGCTTTGCCTTTGTCCGATCTATAACTGACCTCCTCACGGAAGCCAATAGGATTAATCTGACAAGACCAATCCTTCATAAGCCCATGTTGATGTTGTGTTAGAAGGTTACTTTTTTTTACGATACTCCAGAAAAACATCTCAGAAAACTCAAAAATCTTACCTACAAAATATGTTAAACTTACTGGCCTATAGTTTGCAAGATGTCATTTTGACCCCTTTTTTTTAATACTGGCACAACATTTGCTAAGCACCAGTCCTGCAGAACAATCCCTGTCATTAATGAATCTATTAACATGTATATATATATATATTACACCCCAAAGCACACACAAATAGTCCCTCCCCCCAAAACGTCAACATGTCGCACAAAAAAAGAGACTTCACACAATTGCGTCAGTGAAAAAATAATAAAAATAAAGTTATGACAGAATATGGCGACTTACAAACGTGATTTCTTTTACAAAAATAGCTTTTATGCTATAAATGGCTTTTACAATAAATAGCTTTTATACTAAAACATAAAAAAGTATAGAAATGTGTTCGTCATTTATACCACATGACGAAACAATCTAATTTTTTTTTTATAATAGACAACTGCAAAATAGATTTTTTTTTATGTATACCACCTCATAAAAAATAAAATAAAACATGATCAGAGTGTCACATGTACCCCAGAATGGTACCAATGAAAGCGTCAACTTGTCTCCCAAAAAATATTTTTGCACCTCTGCGACTTTATATGATGCCAACAAAATATCCCACACTAAAAGGACGCCCCAAAATCCACACAGCACACCCTCATGTCTGAGGCCTGTGTGAGAGACACGTAGCGCATAAAGGCCACAAATGGGATATTTCTAAATATGTCAGAATTCAGTGATTAAATCTTGAGTTTCATTTCTTTGTCAACACCTACTGTGTTACAGAAAAAAATTGATAAAAATCGCCAAAAATTCAGCCTCCACTTTGCTTTCATCTCTGTGAAACATCTAAAGGGTTAATAAACTTCTGTAATGTCATTCTGAATACTTTAAGGGGTGCAGTTTATAAAATGGGGTGATTTATGGGGGTATCTAACATGCAGGCCCCCCAATTCCCCTTCAGAACTGAACTGGCCCTTGAAAAATCAGAATCACTTTCATAAGTAAAAGTGTTCCAAAGTTATTACCAAATAAGTGGAAGCATGTCAGATTTAGAAATTTTGCCTTGGTCATTAAGGTCAAAACAGTCTATTGAGTAAAGGGGTTAATTAGAGATGAGCGAACCGAAGCTGACGAACCCGAATTAGTTACGAATTTCATGAAATATTTGATTTGCAACGAATGCGAATATCGCCGCTATTCGATCATTAAAGGAGTAGTCCAGTGGTGACTCAGTGGTGAGCAACTTATCCCCTATCCTAAGGATAGGGGATAAGTTGCAGATCGCGGGGGTCCGACCGCTGGGGCCCCCTGCGATCTCCTGTACGGAGCCCCGAGAGCCCGCGGGAAGGGGGCGTGTCGACCTCCGCACGAGGTGGCGGCCGACACGCCCCCTCAATACAACTCTATGGCAGAGCCGAAGCGCTGCCTTCGGCAATCTCCGGCTCTGCCATAGAGATGTATTGAGGGGGCGTGTCAGCCACTGCTTTGTGCGGGGGTTGACACCCGCTATCTGGGCCGAGAGCCGGGGCCCCGTACAGAGAGATCGCAGGGGGCCCCAGCGGTCGGACCCCCCGCGATCTCAAACTTATCCCCTAACCTCATTTATGGTTTAATCCCTGTTTTTTTTTTTTGTTTTTTTTTTGTGGTGCTGCACTATTGGGTCCTGCTTCTGTTCACAAATACGTTCTTTTTCAGCGGACTGTAGTGCATTTGTCTGCCCTCATACGTGCATAACACATGCCTACATCAAAGCAGTCTACTATTCTGTATCTGTAACAAGTCTAGACACAAGGAAAGTCCTGACTCCTGTCAAAAGTAATCACCTGCTGGTGTTTTTAAAAAATTACAGATTTTTTTTCTGCGTATTGTTGCACATATTTCTGCCCTCATCAGTGCATACCGCAAACGTACATCCAAGTAGTGTAACTTTTTTTTACCTGTTAATCTGTCAAGCGCGTATATACTGTGAAAGTCCAAACAATAGTATTCACCGGCTGGTGTTTTACAAAAAAACTTTTTTTCTGTTCATTGTTGCGCATATTTCTGCCCTCATCAGTGCATACCGCATACGTACATCCAAGTAGTGTAAAATTTTTTACCTGTTAATTTGTCAAGGGCATACATACTCAGAAAGTCCAAACAATAATATTCACCGGCTGGTGTTCTACAAAAAATACTTTTTTTCTGCGTATTGTTGCACATATTTCTGCCCTCATCAGTGCATACCGCATACGTCCATCCAAGTAGTGTAACATTTTGTACCTGTTAATCTGTCAAGGGAGTACATACTGTGAAAGTCCAAACAATAGTATTCACCGGCTGGTGTTTTACAAAAATACAGATTTTATTCTGCATATTGTTGCGCATATTTCTGCCCTCATCAGTGCATACCGCATATGTACATTCAAGTAGAATAACATTTTGTACCTGTTAATCTGTCAAGAGCGTACATACTGTGAAAGTCCAAACAATAGTATTCACCGGCTGGTGTTTTACAAAAAACTTTTTTTTCTGCATATTGTTGCACATATGTCTGCCCTCATCAGGGCATAGCGCATACGTACATCTAAGTAGTGTAACATTTTGTACCTGTTAATCTGTCAAGGGCCTACATACTGTGAAAGGACAGCCTGCTGCTGTTCTAGACAAATACTGTTTAAATAGTAGTGTAGCATATTGTAATACCCTCATATGCGCACTAAGGATGTCAGGCAGAGAAGTGGCAGGACGTGCACAGAGGAGTGGCAGAGGCCTAAATACTTCAGGCAGAGTTGTCAGCAGACTAGGGGCGAGTGGCAGCAGGAGTCGCAGCGAGAAGCATGAGCTCCTGCTATCAACCAGCGGTCGTGTCTCGACCAGCAACCCTTCTGCCGTCCTCGAATGGTTAACACGCTCATCCACATCATCACAAGTGACATCTGACACCCCAGTCAACAGTCGGTGGGTTCCTCAAACACAACCCTCAGTTAGCATGGGCCGGGAGCAGTCCCTGTCCTCCCATTGCCTTTGTCCTATGCTGTTCCCTCTCCTAGAGAAGTATCTTCTGCTGTGGGTTCAGCTCCACTATTCACTGAGAACGTTCTAATAGAGGACAGCCAGCAGCTATTCAAGTTTATTACTGAGAAAATTATTATAAAATTTGAAAAAAAAACAGTACCCAAGGGGATTTAATAACCCCATACATTGCACCATAAATGTTGAAATTTTAATTAAGCATGTATGTATCTATTTCACAAATTGTAAAATTAAAGGCCAAAGCCCAGAAGCATCATGAAGCGGGAGAGGCAGGAGCAACTGGAGCGACAGAAGGATTGTTTGACACACAGCTCCCTTCGGATGAGGTGATGGAGCCTTGGCTGGATGAAGGAGGGAGCGGATGGCCACTGGCTTATGCAGCAGGCTGGACCACTACATCGGAGCCACAGTTCTTCCAAGCCGCTTTATGATTGCGAAGCATGTGTTGACGCAGGGCCGTGGTGCCAACAATGGGACCCTGGCCACGCTTCACCTTCTGCCGACATATCTTGCATGTGGCTACGTGAACCTCCTCCGGATGCCTAATGCTACTGGACAGCCAAGAAGGGGAGGAGATATGCGCCGCTTGCTCCACTAGGCGGCCAAGTAGTGATGTGGAGAGTGACGTGGGAGGTGGTGTTGCAAGGGTTCAGGGTCCTGAAGCAGACACTGTTGGGGAACCTGAGGAGGACATCAGTGACGTGCACACACCTGTTGATGATGATGAAGCCGATTGCAATTGGGAGCCGGGTGCATAAGGGGCTTCATCATCATCAAGAGTGTTGCAGGTTGCCCTTGAGGCAGCAAGGCGGTAGCACGGTTGGCAGTCAGCGTGGTGGCAGAAGTGGAAATTCAGGAGCCAAACGTGCCCGGGGGAGACCACCTGCTTCACGGCAGCCTACCTTTCCGGGAGGTAATGGAACAGGGGTTCCTGGAGACAGCGCCAGTAGCAGTCAATTAGTGCGGACTGTAGGTGGTAAAATCAGCTGCTCGGCGGTGTGGCAGTTTTTCATTACAAGAAAGATATAGTGGTGCTGGAGAGGGTTCAAAGACGAGCAACCAGAGTAATACGGGGAATGGGAGGACTACAGTACCCAGAAAGATTATCAGAATTAGGGTTATTTAGTTTAGAAAAAAGAAGGCTTAGGGGAAACCTAATAACTCTGTAGAAATATATCAGGGGACCATACAGAGATCTTTCCCATGATCTATTTATATCCAGGACTGTGTCTAAAACAAGGGAGCATCCTCTACGTTTAAAGGAAAGAAGGTTTCTACACCAGCACAGATGGGGTTTCTTTACTGTAAGAGCAGTGAGACTGTGGAATTCTCTTCCGGAGGAGGTGGTCATGGTGAACTCAGTAAAAGAGTTCAAAAGGGGTCAAAAGGGGTCTGGATGTATTTTTGGAGAGTAAGAACATTGCTGGTTATGTATATTAGATTTATAGGGACAGAACATTGATCCAGGGATGTATTCTTACTGCCATATTTGGAGTTGGGAAGGAATTTTTACCCCTAGTATGAGGGTTTTTTGCCTTCCCCTGGATCAACTCAGTAGGGACTCATTAGGGATATAGGTTGAACTTGATGGACTCTGGTCTTTTTTAAACCTTATGAACTATGTTACTATGAAACTCCTAGAAGGAGCAGTGAATATCACTTTAGGCAATCTTCACTGCTGCTTCTACTGCAGTGCCTTCTAGACTTGCCTGCTGCCGCCGCCTCCACATGTGCCTGCCGCCTGTCTCCGGTCCTTAATGCCACGCGGTCCCCGCCGGTTCCTCCGCAGGTATGTG
Organism: Hyla sarda; assembly: GCF_029499605.1. Lineage (NCBI taxonomy): Eukaryota > Metazoa > Chordata > Amphibia > Anura > Hylidae > Hyla > Hyla sarda. The sequence goes on along the minus strand of NC_079195.1, from coordinate 153,683,157 downwards.
CCGAGGCCCCCCGCAGCTCCCGGGATCCTCTCTCCCTGCTCTGCCTGACTTCTAGGGGCGATCAGAGTAGGGAGATCTAAACTTTAACCCCTCCTGACCAGCTGTAAAAGTACAGCATAAGTTATTTATGACAACATATAAGAACTGAGATATATCTAGCAATATCTTTTATCACAAGTTACCTTAAAAATAAACTGAAACAAAAGGAAAAACAATGAGGAGCGGACACACCTATGTTCTCTAAGTCTGCATACACACTTTGATAACGCTCACTGGTACACTTACTTCACCGAGGGGAGCCAAGTCCGTCCTGCTCCCCTCACGCCGGTAAAGCTTTCTCTGCAGCTTTCTCTGCAGGGAACGGTAAGCCTGCCTCCCTGTGTCCTCAGCACTCCTGGAGCAGCGGCTTGTGTGCGCCTATGAGCGCTGTGAGCACATATTCAGTTCAAGAAAGAAAGGAAAGAGGAAACCTGAAGCTTATCTGGATACAAGCGGAATATAATAGCGTACCGGCGTGAGGGGAGAAGGACGGACTCGACCGGCGGGAGGGGAGAAGGACGGACTCGGCTCCCCTCAGTGAACGTAATCAATGTGTGTATGCAGACTTAGAGAACATGGGTGTGTCCGCTCCTTGTTGTTTTTCCTTTTGTTCCAGTGTATATATCGGGTGGTAATATTCCACCAGAGAGGAGTGCAGCGGCAACCATAAAAGATCTCTCTCTACTTTACAAAAGCAAGATAAAGTTGTGAGTGATCTTTTAACCCCTTAATGACCAAAGACGTATATTTACGTCCTTGGCCCGTTCCCGCGATATAACGCTGGGTCACGCGGTGATCCCGTGTCATATCAGGTCGGTCCCGGCATGTAACTGAAGCCGGGACCCAGGACTAATAGCATGCAGCAGCGATCGCGGTGCCGTGCGCTATTAACCCTTTAGACGCTACATTAAAAGTTGAACACCACATTTAAAAACGAAAGTGAAAGCTTTCTGGCTGCTCAGTGGGGCTGATCGGGACCACCGCAGTGAAAATGCGGTGTCCCGATCAGCTGGGACACGAGCGAAGGTCCTCTTACCTTCCTCTGGTGCGTCCCTTAGATGCAGGCTTGAGCAATTGACCGCTGATAACACTGATCAATGCAAAGCTATGGCTTTGCAGTGAACAGTGTAAAAGATCAGTGTGTGCAGTGTTATAGCCCCCTATGGGAGCTATAACACTGCATAAAAAAAAAAGTTAATAAATGTCATTTAACCCTTTTCCTAATAAAAGTCCAAATCACCCCCCTTTTCCCATAAAAAATGTAATAAAAATAAACATATGTGGTATTGCCGCGAGCGTAAATGTCCAAACTATAAAAATATATAATTAATTAAACTGCGTGGTCAATGGCGTACGCACAAAAAAAGGCCAAAATAACGTATTTTTGGTCACTTTTTCTATCATGAAAAAATGAATAAAAAGCAATCAAAACGTCCGATCAATACAAAAATGGTATCCCTAAAAACTTCAGATCACAGCTAAAAAAATTAGCCCTCATACTGCCCCATATGCGGTAAAACAAAAAAGTTATAGGGGGTCAGAATATGACAATTTTAAACGTACACATTTTTCTGCATGTAGTCATGATTTTTTACTGAAGTACGGCAAAATCAAACCTATTTAAGTAGAGTATCATCATTTTAATCGTATGGAATAAAGATAAGGTGTAAATTTTACCGAAAAATGTGGAAACAGAAGCCCCCAAAAGTTACAAAATGGCTTTTTTTTTTTTTTCAGTTTTGTCTCACAATGATAATTTTTTTCCATTTCACTGTAGATTTTTGGGCAAAATAACTGATGTCACTGAAAAGTAGAATTGGTGGTGCAAAAAATAAGCCATCATATGGATTTTTAGATGCAAATTTGAAAGGGTTATGATTTTTAAAAGGTGAGGAGGAAAAAAAGAAAGTTCAAAAACGGAAAAACACGTGGTCCTTAAGGGGTTAATTGGCCACTCACAGAGTGTAAGTGCTTTTTTCTGTTCTTCTAGTGAAAACTGTACGGTATTAGAAGTAAAACTGCAGCCACACCCCAGTTTTTTCCTTTTTTTAATTGCTTTAAAAATTAACTGAGTGAACTTTAATCTGGGGATCTTTTTATAGAAATCCAAGCCAAGAATCATACTCACCTTCTTAATCTTAAAAATTATGTTTTACTTAGTGACACATAGTATAGAGTATTATTAACTCCTGTGAGATTGCTTCTGTATGACACATTTATTATACTCACATGGGGGTTGCTAAATTTGGCTTACAGAAGCAAAAACCAATAAATAACTTTAGAACACCATTTTTTAGCACACATAAACAAAAATCAATAAATGACTTCACAACACCAATTTGCAGATTTTTAAATTTTTTTACTACTTTTTTCCCCCTAAATGTACTAACTCATTTCTTGTTTTTCACTTCTCATTTCAGATCCGTGTATCCTGTGGATTACTTTAGATTCGGAGGAGTACAGTGACCAGTTTTTTTGGTTTAATGTTAATAAAATGGTTAACGATGGCTGTTTTTATTTTTTGGAATAACATATTTTTTTAAAGTATTGTGTTTTTTATTTTATTTGACTTGACAGGCTTAGTAGTGGAAGCCGTCTAATAGAAGGAGTCCATCACTAAGCCGGGCTTAGCGTTAGCCCCAAAAACAGCAAGCCCTAACCTCCAATTATTACTCACCGCCACAGGGGTGTCAGGAAGAGCCGGTACCAACAGGCCCGGAGCCTCAAAAATGGCGCTCCTGGGCCTAGGCGGTAACAGGCTGGCATTATTTGGGCTGGGGAGGGCCAGTAACAATGGTCCTTGCCCACGCTTGTAATGTCAGGCTGTTGTTGCTTGGTTGTTACTGCCCCCCCCCCCAGCCTAAATAACGCCAGCCTGTTACCGCCTAGGCCCAGGAGCGCATTTTTGATGCTTTGGGCCTGTTGGTACCAGCTCTTTAGTGGCACCCCTGTGGCAGTGGGTACCAGGGTAATAATAAGGGGTAAGCGCTAGTGGTTTTTGGGGCTAACGCTAAGCCCAGGCTTGGTAATGGACTCCGTCCATTAGACAGCTTCCAATACTAAGCCTGTCAAGTAAATAAAATTAAAAAAACACAACATGTTTAAAAAAATGTATTCCAAAAAAACACTCCCCAACAAGCCCTCGTTAACCATTTTATTAACATTAAACAGAAAGAAAAAAAATGCTGGTCATCGACGCAGTCCACCGAATCCGAAGTAGTCCACAGGGTACACAGATCTGAAATGAGAAAAAAAAAGAACATGCTGGGAGTTGTAGTCATGTGGTGCAGGAGAGTGACAAGCTTGTCACCTATCCCCCGCTGCATGACTACAACTCCCAGCATGCCCTTACAGTAAGGACATGCTGGAAGTTGTAGTTGTGCTGCAGGGGGCGGGTGGCAATCTTGTCAACCACCCCACAACTACAACTCCCAGCATGCCCTTACAGTAAGGGCCTGCTGGGACTTTTAGTAGTGCGGCAGGTGACAAGGTTGTCACCCGCCCCACAACTACAACTCCCAGCATGCTCTTACTGTAAGGGGTGATAAGAAAATCACTGTAATTTCATATTTCCCACCGGGTCAAGTGACACCGAACCCGGCAGGAAATTTTAAATTACAGTTAAGTTTCGTGGTAAGGAGCCAGGGCTGAAATAACACTGCAGTTGCCTGGAACTCCTGCAGCCGGGATGTGTAGGAGTCGCCCGCAGGGCAGCGGGAGTCCCGAGTGGCTGCAGAGTTATTCCAGCCTGGGCTCCTTACCACGGCACCGCAGGGATAATATATGATGAGTCCTAGGCAGCTGCAGTGAGGCCAGCCTGGGCTCTGTACCACAACCCTGTGGGGATAATATATGACAGTGGCCGGGCGACTGCAGAGTGATGCCAGCCCGGGCTCCTTTTAACATATAACAGAGCCGCAGAGTTTTTAGTCCTTACTGTAAAATCATATTTCCGCCCAGGCCCCGTGATTGGCTGCTCGGTCCCAGCCAATCACGGGACCCAGCGGGAAATATGAAATTACAGTAGGGCATATAGAAACTCTGCGGTGCCGAGGTATGTTAAAAGGAGCTCGGGCTGGCATCACTCTGCAGCCGCCCGGGCTCCGTCTGATTCTATCCCCGCTACCATAATGCTACCATAATTTAATGATGGAAACACTGCTTTACATCCCCCCTTGTCTCCCACCTGCCTGTGCCACACATCTCCCGCCCACTACCTGCTACAAGACTGCAACTCCCAGCATGCCCTCACTGTATGGGCATGCTGGGAGTTGTAGTCTTGCAATAGGTAGTAGACAGATGGTGTCCCCATCATTAGGTTAGGGTAGCGGGGTTAGAATCAGACGGAGCCCGGGCGACTGCAGAGTGATGCCAGCCCAGGCTCCTTAGTAGAGTTGTTATATCATATTTCCGCTAAAGCTGTGATCTATACGGTTACCAGCGGGAAATATAGATATTTGCTCTCCAAAGCCGTTTTGTAAGCCAACTCCCGGCTGTCTTACCATTACGTTGTTTTGGAGGGCTTGCAACTTTTCGTGCGACTTTCGCACTTGATAAATCCCTGACCACTGCTAAGTGAAAAATAAAATTATTGTAGCTTTTTGCTTACAGCCAAAAGTCCCACAAAAATTTGCTTAGGTGCTAATGCGACTTTTTTGTGTGACTCGTGTAAGCAAAAAATTAGCTCTAAATCCCTTGATAAATGTCCCCCATAATCTATAATCAGCCAACAAGTACATTTTCCTGAATTTACCTGACAATAACTCCAGGTCTCAGATCAAAGTTTTTATTGACTATGTCCAACAGCTCCTTCTCAGTTTTTTCTGAGGTCCCATAAGTAAAGAGGGAAACTGATAATGGGTAGGCCACACCAATAGCATAAGACACCTAGTAAACAAATAAAAAAAAAGTCCAGGCTTTTACAAGAGATTCCTTATGTATAATATGAATTGTACTCTAGGAAAAACAATGAAAAATATCTACCTGAACCAATACACGATGGCAGAGCTTGGCATGCACCAAAGATTTAGCAACCCAGCGGGCAGCATAGGCAGCGGAACGATCTACTTTTGTATAGTCTTTTCCTGAAAAAGCTCCTCCACCATGGGCACCCCATCCTCCATACGTATCTACAATAATCTTACGGCCTGTGACACCAGCATCACCCTATAACAAATCAAGATAGATAAGATACCAAACCTAGATAGTGAGCTAAATAAATTTACTCTATGATCCCTTCTATATATTCAGAAAAAATAAAGAAAATCACCTGAGGGCCACCAATGACAAAACGGCCACTTGGCTGTAAATGGTAAATAGTCTTCTCATCCAGGTACTTGGCAGGAACTACAGCTTTTATAACTTTATTCTTTAAGGATTCCTGCATGTCACTCAAAGAAATGGTTTCATCGTGCTGCACCGATATTACGATAGTATGAACCCGTACTGGGATGACACCATTCTTCTGGATGTACTTGACTGTAACCTAAATGACAAAAAATGATTTAGTATTTATCTAATCTTATTTGAAGACACATGCTTCCTTGTTAAATATCTTATTCTTAAAAGTTTGGGGTAGATGTATCAAGAGCAGAAAAGTTAAAGAATAGAATAGAAAAACAGAGCTAATTTCCTTCATAACTGTTCCCCGTCTGTCTTCAGGTTGTAAGTGGTTCTGTACATTAACATGTATAGCTTGGAAGAAAGAAGAGACAAAGGGGATATGATAGATACTTTTAAAGACATAAAGGGAATCAACACGGTAAAAGGAGGATAGCATATTTAAAAGAAGAAAAACTACCACAAGAGGACATAGTTTTAAATTAGAGGGGCAAAGGTTTAAAAGTAATATCAGGAACTATTACTTTACTGAGAAAGTAGTGGATGCATGGAATAGCCTTCCTGCAGAAGTGGTTGCTGCAAATACAGTGAAGGAGTTTAACCCCTTGGGGACAGAGCCCATTATAACCCTAAGGACAAGAGCATTTTTTGCAAATCTGACCACTGTCACTTTAAGCATTATTAACTCTGGGATGCTTTTACTTTTCATTCTGATTCAGAGATTGTTTTTTTGACACATATTCTACTTTATGTTAGTGGTAAATTCTTGTCGATAATTGCATAATTTCTTGGTGAAAAATTCTAAATGTTATGAAAAAATTGAAAATGTTGTATTTTTCTAACTTTGAAGCTCTCTGAAAGGAAAGTAGACATTCCAAATTATACATTGATTCACATATACAATATGTCTACTTTATGTTGGCATCATAAAGTTGACATGTTTTTACTTTTGGAAGACATCAGAGGGCTTCAAATTTCAGCAGCAATTTTCTAGTTTTTCAAAACATTTTCAAAATCGGAATTTTTAAGGGACCAGTTCAGTTTTGAAGTGGATTTGAGGGGCCTTTATATTAGAAATACCCCATAAATGACCCCAAAATAAAAACTGCACCTCTCAAAGTATTCAAAATGACATTCATAAAGTTTGTTAACCCTTTAGGTGCTTCAAAGAAAAGCAGCAAATTGAAGGAGAAAATTCAAAATCTTCATTTTTTACACTCGCATGTTCTTGTGGACCCAGTTTCTAAATTTTTACAAGGGGTAATAAGAGAAAAAGCCCCCAAAATGTGTAACCCAATTTCTCTCAAGTAAGGAAATACCTCACATGTGTATGTGAAGTGCTCGGCGAGCGCAGCAGAGGGCTCAGAAGGGAAGGAGCGACAATAGGATTTTGGAGAGTGAGTTTTTCTGAAATGGTCTTTGAGGGGCATGTCACATTTAGGAAGCCTCTATGGTGCCACAACAGCAACAAACAAAAAAACATGGCATACTATTTTGGAAACTACACCCCTCAAGGCACGTAACAAGGGGTCCAGTGAGCCTTAACACCCCACATGTGTTTGACGACTTTTCGTTAAAGTGGGATAAGTAAATAAAAAAACAAATTTTTTCTAAAGTTCATTTTTTCCCCAAATTTACCATTTTTACAAAGGGTAATGGGAGAAAATGCCCCACAAAATTTGTAACCCCTGTAATCTCTTCTGAGTATGGAAATACCCCATGTTAGGAGGTAAAATACTCTGCGGGCAAACTACAATGCTCAGAAGAGAAGGAGTCACATTTGGCTTTTGGAAAGCTAATTTTGCTGAAATGGTTTTTGGGGGGCATGTCGCATTTAGGAAGCCTCCATGATGCTAGAACAGTAAAAAAAAAACACATGGCATGCTATTTTGGAAACTACACTCTGTAAGGAAAATAAGAAGGCGTACAGTGAGCCTTAACACCCCACAGGTGATTGACGAACTTTCGTAAAATTGGGACGTAAAAAAAAAAATTTTCAATAAAATTCTGGTGTTACCCCAAATTTTTCATTATCACAAGGGGTAATAGGAGAAAAAGCCCCCAATTTTTTTTAACCCCATTTCTTCTGAGTATGGAAATACCCCAAATGTGGATGTAAAGTGCTCTGCGGGCAAACTACAATGCTCAGAATAGAAGGACCGCCATTGGGCTTTTGGAGAGAGAGAGTTTGGTTGGAATGGGAGAGAGAGAGAGAGAGAGAGAGAGAGAGAGAGAGAGAGAGAGAGAGAGAGAGAGAGAGAGAGAATTTGGTTGGAATGGAAGACAGGGGCTATGTGCATTTACAAAGCCCCCATAGTGCCAGAACAGTGGACCCCCCCCCCACATGTGACCCCATTTTGGAAACTACACCCCTCATGGAATATGATAAGGGGTGTAGTGAGCAATTACACCCCACTGGCATTTGACAGATCTTTGAAACAGTGGGCTGTGCAAATGAAAAATTACATTTTTCATTTTTACAGACGACTGTTCAAAAAATCTGTCAGGCACCTGTGGGTTGTAAATGCTCACTGCATCCCTTGTTACATTCCATGAGGGGTGTAGTTTCCAAAATGGGAACACATGTGAAGGGGGTCCACTGTTCTGGCACCATGGGGGCTTTGTAAACACACATAGCCTTCAATTCCAACCTAATTTTCTCTCAAAAGCCCAATGGCACCCTTTCTCTTCTGAGCATTGTAGTTTGCCCGCAGAGCACTTTACATCCACATATGGGGTATTTATATACTCAGAAGAAATTGGGTTACAAATTTTTTTCCCTATTACCCCTTGTGAAAATGAAAAATTTGGGGTAACACCATCATTTCAGGGGAAAAAAAAAACAAATTTTCAATTTTCATGTCCAAATTTAATGAAAATTTGTCCAAGACCTGTGGATTGTTAAGGCTCACTATACCCCTTCTTATGGTCTGTGAGTGGTGTAGTATCCAAAATGGGGTCACATGTGGGTGTTTTTTTTTCTTTTTTTTAGTGTTCATGTCAGAACTGCTGTAACAATCAGCCACCCCTGTGCAAATCACCAATTTAGGCCTCAAATCTACATGGCACTCTCTCACTCCTGAGACATGTATTTTGTCCGCAGAGCATTTTACGTACACACATGGGGTATTTCCCATTGCATTAGAAATTTTGGAGGTCTTTTTCTCCTTTTACCTGTATGGGCCAACAGCAGCATGTTAGTGTAAAAATTTAAATTTTTTTACACTAACATGCTGGTGTAGCCCCAACTTTACCTTTTCATAAGGGGTAAAAGGAGAAAAATCCCCCCAAAATTTGTACCACAATTTCTCCTGAGTACGGAAATACCCCATATGTGACCCTAAACTGTTGCCTTGAAATACGACAGGGCTCTAAAGTGAGAGAGCATCATGCACTTTTGAGGCCTATATAAGGAATTTGCAATAGGGGCAGACCCGGTTACAAGGATGGGGCTTGTCTCCACCAAAACACTACAGCAGTGTTTCCCAAACAAGGTGCCTCCAGCTGTTGCAAGACTCCCAGCCTGCCAGGACAGTCTCTGGCTGTCCGGCAATACTGGAAGTTGTGGGTTTGCAACAGCTGGAGGCTCTGTTTAGGAAACACTGCCGTATGAGACGTTTTTCCTTTTTATTGGGGGGGGGGGCATGTAAGGGGGTATATATGTAGTGTTTTACTTTTTATTATTTGGTTGTGTATTGTAGTGTTTTTAGGGTACATTAATACAGGCGGGGGTTCACAGTAAGTTTTCCGCTGGGAGTTTGAGTTGCGGCAGAAAATTGTCCGCAGCTCAAACTTGTAGAAGGAAACCCACTGTAAACCCACCCGTGTGAATGTACCCTGTACATTTACATGGGGGGGGGGGCAAATCTTCGGCTGTGGCAAAACTACAACTCCCAGAATGCACTGACAGACCGTACATGCTGGGAGTTGTAGTTTTACAACAGCTGCAGGCCCACTGGTGGGGAACCACTGAGTTACAAAACAGACTCTAGCTCAGTGATTCCAACCGGTGTGCCTCCAGTTGTTGCAAAACTACAACTCCCAGCATGTACAGTCTGTCAGTGCATTCTGGGAGTTGTAGTTTTGCAACAGCTTGAGGCACACAGGTTGGAATCACTGAGTTAGGAAACAGACTCTAGCTCTGTGTTTCCCAACCAGTGTGCCTACAGTGCAATATCTGGCCCTTCAGATGTTACAGAACTACAACTCCCAGAATGCCTGGACAGTTTGGGCATGCTAGGAGTTGTAGGTATGCAACATCTGAAGTGGCACAGTTTGGAGACCACTATACGGTGGTCTCCAAACTGTAGCCCTCGTGATGTTGCAAAACTACAACTCCAAGCATGCCGAGACTGTCCAGGCATGCTGGGAGTTGTAGTTCTGCAACATCTGAAGGGCTAGATATTGCAGAACTACACGCACAGCATCCCTGACTGCCTGGCAATGCTGGGAATTGTACTTTTGCAACATCTGGAGGGCTACAGTTTGGAGACCACCATATATTGGTCTCCAAACTGTGCCACTTCAGATGCTGCAAAACTACAACTCCCAGCATGCCCAGACATTCAGTGCATGCTGAAAGTTGTAGCAACAGCTGGAGGACCACAGTTTAGAGACCACTACACAGTGGTCTCCAAACTGTGACCCTCCAGATGTTGCAAAACTACAACTCCCAGCATGCCCAGACAGCCTTTGGCTGTCTGGGCATGCTGGGAGTTGTAGTTTTGCAGCTTTTAGAAGGCCACAATGAAGTTCACTTACCGCGATCTTCACTGCAGCCTTCTCCACTTTCCGGCCACACTCCTCCTGCTGCCATCAATGCCGCAGCTGCTCCAGGATGCCGCCTCCGCCGGTCCGGTAAGCCGGCCATGCTCCCCACCTCGCCGCCTGTGTTCCCCCCTGTTCTGCCCGGACTTCGATCGGTGGGCAGAGTGGGGGAAATTAACTCTAACCCCCCCCCCCGCCCCCAACTGCCATTGGTCGTCAGCCTGATCGACCAATGGCAGGGGATAGGAGGAGGTGGCAGCACTCTCTGACACTGACAGCTCCGAACATTCTTATTTTCTGGGCGATCGGGTCACCAGTGACCCTATTGGTCTGGATCGCCGGCGATATTCGGCGATCGACGACATGGGGTGGTCTTAGGACCCCCCCTAGACATTGCCACGGGATGCCTGCTGATAGATACAGGTACGCCCTCCATCCTTAAGTACCGGGACGCGAGGGCGTATCCATACGCCCTCCGTGCCCAACAGGATAAACATGCATGGGATAAGCATAAGGCTATCCTTCATCTAAGATAGGGCCACAGACTATTGATAGGATTCAGATTATTGGGCAGACTACATGGACCAAATGGTTCTTATCTGTCGACAAAATCAATGTTTCTAGCTCAGTTCCATTGAATAGAGCTGAAATGAATAGAGCCAAGTTGTAATACCACACACAACAATTAATGAGCTGCTTTAGCTGTCAAGTGTTCTATTTGTGCTCTGTGAGCAACATGGAATATTTTTTTCATCTTTTTCTTTCTTATAGTTGCCAACAAATTTTGACATCGGAACTCTACCCACTCACAAGGTTCTGTTTTTACAAACTGAACCCAAAAGTAAAGGGATGAATTTTTTGTGCAAAACATATAAAGAGGCTTGCTTATTTTAAAGAGAGAAAACAGCAATACTTTCCCTAACGCCATATCTTCCCTTCAGGTTCTACACGGTAAATTCCACTGCAGCAGAATCCCATTGATTTTAATGGGATTCTGCTGCGCTGTTCACATGGCAGAATATCCATGCCAGATGTTTTTGGTTTGTAAATTCTGATTCCTGCATCCACAGAAATAATTGACAAGTCTATCTATTTTGCAGAGTTCAGAAGGAAATGAATTGCCGTCTATTAGTTGGCACATTTCTGAGCAGTCCTAGCACCCGCCGGATTCTCAAATGTGCGGAATCTCCGCAGTGTTTTTTTGGTGGACTATCTGCACATGTTACACCCGTGTGAACATAGCCTTAGTAGCACAATAATTGCTAGATAAATAGTAAGAAATGCAGCTCGACTGGGGTGGCAGAAAGTTCTCTTTGCAAGATTGAGAATATGGATTGAAGAAACATTTTAATATAGAGTGCAACTTAATTTGAACTAATATATGTTAGATCATGCAATGTAGGGCAGCTAATGTCTTATTGCAAATAGGTTCTGTGTTCGTAGTTGTTGCAACATTGTCACTTTATTAAAGCAGTATTAACAACATTTAATGTTACTACTATCTATATGATATGGGGTTACAAGCTGATCTGTGGTGGTCTGACCACAGGTTCCCCCAGCATTTGTAAAAACTGAGAAAAATTGTCCCAGAATAAAAGTGTGGTCAGCAATATTATTATTAGGTGGCCAAGGAACAAAGTGGCACTGGACACCTATTGTTTTTGCTCAGATTATAATTTTTTTTACTAGGTGGCCAAGCAGTGAAGTTGCATAGGACACCTTTTGTTTTTGCTCAGATTATTAGGGGGCCAATCAACAAAGTTGCACTGGACAACTATTGTTTTTGCTCAGAATATTATTATTATTCTGCCGCGATAAAATGCAAGTAATAGCTGCACCATTACTCCAATACTTATGAAACTTTGCATAGTAGTAGAGCTTGTAGCTATATATAATCTTATGTAATATCTTTTATCACACTTGGTAATGATGTACAGGCTTTTGCATCCACTGTTTCATTTTCTGAAGTTCTGCCTGTGCATAACGTTCAGCATGATAGGCAGAGGCACATTAAAGAGTTCAACTTATGGCTTAGTAAATGGTGTCAAGAGGAAGGATTTGGTTTTGTGTCTCATGATAGCTCTACTTGGAATAGAAAGGAACTGTACAAAAAAGATGGTTTGCATCTTTCTCTCAAAGGAACAAATGTACTCAGTGAACAATTCCAAGAATTTTCTAAGGAGTATTTAAACTAGGAAGGGGGGGGGGGCAAAAGAGTGAAAATCCATGTGTCCAATTGCCCCCCGAAACAATGCCAGAACATGTCAGTAGCCCAGAAGTTAAGAAATCACAAGCTCAGAGTCCTGTCTACAAATGCCCGCAGTCTAGGTAATAAAATCAATGAACTTGGGTCAATAATGGCATTTGGGTTAGGTTGCAGTTTGGTAATCATGCAGTAACTCGTGTAGGTGTGATATACAGACCACCTGGCCAAGTTAAAGAAGTAGATGATCTACTAGTTGAAGACATATCTAAAATGACAATGAAAGGAGAAGTTATTATTATGGGAGACTTCAATCTTCCGGATATAAACTGGAAAACCAAAATAGCAAGTTCTGCCAGGAGTACAAATATTCTAAATTCCCTACTGGGATTATCTCTACAACAAGTGGTTGAGGAGCCAACGTGGAAGGAGGCCATTTTGGATTTGGTATTCACAAATGGAGATTTAGTATATGATGTTATTGTTGGCGAAAGCTTGGGATCTAGTGGTTACCAATCAGTGTGGTTTAATATAAGAACAGTGAAGGAGTCACACCACACAAAAACAAAAGATTTAGATTTTAGAAAAACAGACTTTTCAAAAATGAGATTAGTCATAAATGAGTCCCTATCAGACTGGAACAAATTACATGGAGTTCATGAGAAATGGGACTACTTAAAAGACGCTTTATTGAAGGCAACAGAAAATTGCACTAGACTTGTCAGTAATAGCAGAAAAAGGAAGAGACCACTGTGGTACTCAGCAGATGTGGCCAAAATCATAAAAAACTAAAAACTAGCATTTAGTAATTATAAAACAACCCAGAGCAATGAAGATAGGGAAATCTACAAGACTAGGCAGAAAGAGGCCAAGCAAGTTATAAGAACTTTTAAAGCACAGGCAGAAGAAAAACTATCTCAGTCTGTGAAAAAAGGGGATAAGACATTCGTCAGATATATAGATGAAAAAAGGAAATCAAAACAAGGAATAACTAAATTAAAAACAAAGTAAGGAAGATATGTAGAAGAGAATAAGGGGCTAGCCCACTGCCTTAATGAATACTTCTGTTCAGTTTTTACAGAAGAAAAAGAAGGAAAAGGACCTCCATTGGAGAGAAAAACTAAGGAATCGTTTGATGCATGTGTCTTTACAGAGGAAGAGGTTCTACGTTTGCTTTCTAAAGTGAAGACAAATAAATCACAATATAGTTTATTTGGAATGTCTATTTTCCTGACAAGCAGAGAGCTTCAAAGTTAGAAAAATGCGAAATTTTCAATTTTTTCATAAAATTTTGGAATTTTTCATCAAGAAATGATGCATGTATCGACAAAATTTTACCGTTAACATAAAGTAGAATATGTCTCGGAATTTGAATGAAAGGTAAAAGCATCCCAGAGTTATTAATTCTTAAAGTGACAGTGGTCAGATGCGCAAAAAATGCTCTGTTCCTACAGTGAAAATTGGCCTGGTGACATAAAGATGTGACATGTGACATAAAGATTACAGGAGCGAACTTTAGAAAATTTTGATTTGGCCGATTCGCCCAATTTTCCGAAAAAATTTGGTTTGATCCGAACTTACTCACAGTGAATCTATATTAAAATCTGCTATTTCTGGCCTACAGAGAGCCTCAATAGGGGTGTATAACACTTTGCTTTGTGCTTTGTTCATATGGAGTGTGCTGGGGTAGTGACATAATACTGTTATTCCGTAAGACATGCAGATTACCGGCATCACTTTAAGAATCACTGCCCCAGAGCGGCACAATGACAGAGCCTGGAGGGGGCATCAGTATGAGGAGACCAAATAGTGGCTGAATGACACAGCGTGGAGGTGTTGGCAGCATGAGGAGACCATATAGTGGCTGAATGACACAACTTGGATGTGAATAAAGCATGAGGAGACCATATAGTGGCCGAATGGCACAGCATGGAGGAGTTGGCAGGAGGAGACCATATAGAGGCTGAATGACACAGCGTGGAAGTGTTTGCAGCATGAGGAGACCATACAGTGTCTGAAAGACACAGCGTGGAGGTGTTTTGAAATTTTGAAATTTAAACTGAAGATTTATGGTAGCTAGTTCTATAAAAATAAAAATGTTTAAAAATAAAAATGTTTAGGCTGAGGCCCAGCAGTATCAGTAAACCATATATTGGCTGAATGACACAACCTGGAGTTGGCAGAAGCATGAGGAGACCATATAGTGTCTGAATGAAACAGCCTGGAGTTGGCAGAAGCATGAGGAGACCACTGAAATTTAAACAATTTTAATAACAATTTAAGAATTGAATTGAGGATTTTGAAATTTAAATTTTGACTCCCAAGTTTTAGTTTCCTGGGCCCTGGCATGTGGGTACAAAGGACCAAATATAACAAGGAGTCACACGTCACATGGTAGCACAATGACAGAGCCTGGAGGTGGCAACAGTATGAGGAGACCATATAGTGGCTGAACGACTGCCTGGAGTTTGTGGCAGCATGGGGAGACAATATAGTGTCTGAATGGCACAGCCTGGAGTTGGCTGAAACATGAGGAGACAATATAGTGTCTGAATGGCATAGCCTGGAGGTGGCTGGAGCATGAGGAGACCATATAGTGGCTGAATGGCACAGCCTGGAAGTGGCTGAAGCATGAGGAGACCATTTAGTGGCTAAATGACACAGCATGGAGTTGTTGGCAGCATGAGGAGACCATATAGTGTCTGAATGGCACAGCCTGGAGTTGGCTGAAGCATGATGAGACCATACAGTGTCTGAATGGCACAGCCTGGAAGTAGCTGAAACATGAGGAGACCATATAGTGTCTGAATGGCACTACCTGGAGGTGGCTGGAGCATCAGGAGACCATAGAGTGGCTAAATGACACAGCGTGGAGGTGTTGGCAGCATGAGGAGACCATATAGTTGCTGAATGACAGAGCCTGGAGCTGGCATGAGGCTTCACAATCCCCAAGATTAAAATATGAATTTTGAAATTTAAATTGAAGATTTATAGAAGCTAGTGCTACCATACATTTTTTTAGGCACAGGCCCAGCAGCATCAGTAAACCATATATTGGCTGAATGACACAGTCTGGAGGTGGCTGAAGCATGAGGAGACCATATAGTGGCTGAATGACACAGCCTGGAGTTGGCTGAAGCATGAGGAGACCATATAGTGTCTGAATGGTGCAGCCTGGAGTTGGCAGAAGCATGAGGACACCATTGAAATTTAAGATTTTTTAATAGAAATTTAAGATTTTGAAATTGAGGATTTTGAAATTGAAATTTTAACTCCCAGGTTTTAATGTCCCGGGCCCCAGCATATGGGTAGAAAGGACCAAATATAACAAGGATTCCCATGTCACATGGCAGCACAATGACAGAGTCTGGAGGTGGCATCAGTATGAAGAGACCATATAGTGGCTGAATGACTGACTGGAGTTTGTGGCAGTATCGAGAGACCATATAGTGTCTGAATGGCACAGCCTGGAGGTGGCTGAAGCATGAGAAGACCATATAGTGGCTAAATTTCACAGTCTGGAGGTGGCTGAAGCATGAAAAGACCATATAGTGGCTGAATGGCAAAACCTGGAGTTGGCTGAAGCATGAGGAGACCATATAGTGGCTGAATGAGACAGCCTGGAGGTGGCACCAATATGAGACCAAATAGTTTCTGAATGACTGCCTGGAGTTTGTGGCAGCATGAGGAGACCATATAGTGGCTGAATGGCAAAGCTTGGAGGCAGCTGAAGCATGAGGAGACATATAGTGGCTGAATGGCACAGCCTAGAGTTTGTGGCAGCATGTAGAGACCATATAGTGTCTGAATGAGACAGCCTGGAGGTGGCAGCAACATCATCAGGGGTCCTGAAAGTGACCCAGTGACAGAGTGTTGCGGTGGGAGGCAATACAAGTACCCGATGACAAAGGTGGGTGAAAAAGGTCTGATGCGGAGGAATGTTTGTAACTGGGGAGCAGCGCATTAAATCTTTTTGGCACTATCCATATTTGTGAAGTGTTGGCGTGGCACCATGGTCAATCTACTTTCATGCATCAGGCATTGGTGATTGGAAATCCTGGCTGATCCATGCTGAATTCATCTTCACAAAGGTAAGTCTCTCCACATTTTTTTCCAATTTCTTTGTGAATGACTTTTAGCAGTTCCTCCCCTGTGTGACTCCGTTCGCTAAGGCAAACCATGTGAAGAACAGTGTGACAACGCCGTGCCCTGCACACATGGTAGGCTGGAGGGCCACTGAGACTTGTCTGGGCAGTGGAGGCTGAGGACACGGTGGAGGATGAGGAGTCACACACTGTCACAGGACCAACGGCCTGAGAGTGTGGAGAAGGAAGCGGCGTGACATGTCCAAGTTGGTGTTGTTGCTTTGCAGGACCCACATTCACCCAGTGAGCCATAAAAGACATGTATTGTCCCTGACCACAGCTACAGCTCCAGATGTTGGCGCTGCCGTGCACTTTGGTACACACCCACAGGCTCAAGGACTGGCCCACCTTCTCTTCCAAAAAATTGTGCAGGGCTGGTACAGCCTTATTCGAAAAAAAATGACGGCTTGGCACTCTCCACCTCGGCTCAGCACAAGCCATCAGTTCTATGAAAGTTCTATGCAGAGTCCACTACTTGAAAAGGGAGGGACTGCAGCACCAGCAACTTGGACAGGAGCACATTCAGCTTCTGCCCCATTGGATGAGTGGGATTGGATGAATGGGCGCATACAGTTGTCTCTTAGACATGGCTTTGCCGATGGATGGTTGGCGGAATGGCTGACTAAAAATAGGAGGAGCTGATGTCCTTCTCAGGTTCCTCAACAGTGTCTGCATCAGGACCCTGAACCCTGGCAACACCGCCTCCCATGTCACTCTCCTCATCACTACTTTCCTGCCTAGCGGAGGAAACGGCGGATTTCTCCTTCACTTGTTGGCTGGGCAGTAGCTGCTGACTGTCCTCTGTTAGATCGTCCTCAGTGAATAGTGGAGCTGAACCCACAGCATAAGATACTTTTGTAGGGGAGGGAACAGCATAGGACAGAGGCACTGGAAGGACAGGGACTGCTCCCGGGTCATGCCAACTGAGGGTTGTGTCTGATGAACCCATCGACTGTTGACTTGGGGTATCAGATGTCACTTGTGATAAAGTGGATGACCATGTCAACCAATCGATGATGGCAGATAAGTTGCTGGTCTAGACACGACCGCTAGCTGATACTGGAGCTCAGGCCTCTCTGCTGCGACCTCTGCCTGATAAATTTAGGCCTCTGCCACTCCTCTATGCACATCCTGGCACTTCTCTGCCTGACATACTTAGTGCGTATATGAGGGGAGTACATTAGTACAATATGCTTCACTACTCTTAAAACAGTATCTGTCTAGAACAGCAGAAGGTCTGCACTTTTGACCGTCCTTTCACAGTATCTAGGCCCTTGACAGATTAACAGGTACAACATAGTGCACTACTAAGATGTACCTATGTAGTATGCACTTATGAGGGCAGAAAAATGTGCTACTGTACACTTAAAAAAGTATATGAGTACAACACCAGCCATTGAGTACTTTTGCCTGGTTTTTCACAGTATCTAGGCCCTTCACAGATTAACAGGTTTAAAATAGTACACTACTTACTTGTAGGTATATCGTATGCACTTATGAGGGCAGAAAAATGTGCTACAGTACGCTTAATAAACTTATTGGAGTAAAACACCAGCCGGTGATTATTTTTGGCTGTCCTTTCACAGCATCTATGCCCTTGACAGATAAACAGGTACAAAATAGTACACCACTTAGATGTAGGTATGTGGTATGTACTTATGAGGGCAGAAAAATGCACTACAGTACACTTAAAAAAGTGTCTGAGTAAAACATCAGCCGGTGAGTACTTTTGCCTGGGCTTTCACAGTATCTAGTCCCTTGACAGATTATCAGGTACAAAATAGTACACTACTTAGATGTAGGTATGTGGTATGCACTTATGAGGGCAGAAAAATGCACTACAGTATGCTTAAAAAACTTATTTTTGCACACCACCAGCAGTACACAACAGTGCTGCAGCACACAGTCACTGTGTACTAAACACAAAATTGCACTCTTTCACAGACAAATAGGAATGCAGAAAAATGCGCTACAGTACGCTTAAAAACGTTTATTTGAGTAAAACACCCGCCGGTGATTACTTTTGGCTGTCCTTTCACAGTTTGTAGGCCCTTGACAGATTAACAGGCACAAAATAGTACACCACTTAGATGTAGGTATATGGTATGCACTTATGAGGGCAGAAAAATGGCTACAGTATGCTGAAAATTTTTTTTTGGCCCACAGCACCAGCAGTACACAACAATGCTGGAGCACACTGTCACTGTGTACTAAACCCAAAATTGCAAAAAGACTCTCAAATACTATTAGGAGTGGACTGCTGGGTATGAATTATACTGTCTACAGACTAGTATAAACAGCAGACCAGTTGTTGTGGAACAAAGACACAGATTTGCCCTAAAAAATTATTTCTCCCTCCTGTGAAAACATTTCTGCAGCTGAGGCAACACTCAGCTATCTGCCCCTCTCTTTACTACAATGCTGTTCCCAGTGACTGAGTGTTTAATCGCTGCAGTAAGAATTAATTTCTATGAAAATATGCTGTGCTCTGTGTCCTACAGAAGGATGAGGTGACTAAAAGGTGAAACGCTGCTGGAAATAGCTTTTCTGTGTAACACACACAGCGTTGTCCGTCCTATCTCTATGCAATGTAACGAATGATATGATGAGCCGCAAAATGGCTGCCGAATATATAGGGCTGTGACTTCACAGGAATGGCTGTGGATATAGTGTTTCTGGATTTTAATACTGTCCCTCATAGACGTCTGACAGGTAAGTTAAGGTCTTTGGGGTTGGAAACTTAGGTTTGTAACTGGATTGATGGATGGATTGTACCCAGAGAGTGGTGGTCAATGATTCGTACTCTGATTGGTCCCCGGTTATTAGTGGTGTACCCCAAGGTTCAGTACTGGGACCGCTGTTGTTTAATTTATTTATCAATTATATAGAGGATGGCAATAACAGCTCTGTTTCTATCTTTGCAGATGACACCAAGCTTTGTAGCACAGTACAGTCTATAGAGGAGGTGTATAGGTTACAAGATGACTTGGATAGACTAAGTGTCTGGGCATCCACTTGGCAAATGAGGTTCAATGTGGATAAATGTAAAGTTATGCATCTGGGTACTAATAACATGCATGCGTCGTATGTCTTAGGGGGGATTAAACTGGAAGAGTCACTGGTAGAGAAGGATCTGGGTGTACTTGTAGATCACAGACTTCAGAATAGCATGCAATGTCAGGCTGCTGCTTCCAAGGCCGGCATGATATTGTCATGTATAAAAAGAGGCATGGACTCGAGGGACAGGGACATAATACTCCCCCTTTATAAAGCATTGGTACGGCCTCACCTGGAATATGCTGTTCATTTTTGGGTACCAGTCCATAAAAGGGACACTGTGGAGCTGGAAAGGGTGCAGAGACGCGCGACTAAACTAATATGGGGCATGGAACATCTTAGCTATGAGGAGCGATTAAAGGAGTTACAATGGTTTAGTCTTGAGAAGAGACATTTAAGGGGGGATATGATAAATGTATATAAGTATATTAATGGCCCATACAAAAAATATGGAGGAAAAACTGTTCCAGGTTAAACCCCCCCAAAGGACAAGGGGGCACTCCCTCCGTCTGGAGAAGAAAAGGTTTAGTCTCAAGGGGCGACACGCCTTCTTTACCATAAGAACTGTGAACTTATGGAACAGTCTACCTCAGGAACTGGTCACAGCAGGAAAAATTTACAGCTTTCAAACAGGGTTAGATACATTCCTGGAACAAAATAACATTAATGCTTATGAAGAAATATAAAATCCCATCCCTTCCCAAATATCCCACCACATCCCTACCCTTCAATTCCCTGGTTGAACTTGATGGATGGATGTCTTTTTTCAACCGTACTATGTAACTATGTCACAGGGGTGACTGGCTGCTAATAGGCTGCATCCTGCATCCCGCAGTAAATGGAGTTTAAAGAAGAGAATTGCGTCGATATTCGCCTTCATTGCGAATCAAATATTTCATGAAATTCGTAACAAATTCGGGTTCGTCAGCTTCGATTCACTCATCTCTAATAAAGATCATAGGTCAAATGATCTGGCAGCCATCTTGTTTTATGTGACAATTGTCAGAAAGACATTTCTTTCTGGAACCATTAAAGATACAGATGTACAAATAGCTGTGTATAGTTACACAATGACCTAGACTCAAATGTTCATTTCACGTTATTCAACCAAATGATTCGGCAGCCATATTGAATAATATAAATATTATATTAACTATATCCGCTGCTGCATGTAATAGCTGCACTGTTACTCCAAAACTCATGAGACTTTGCATAGTGGTAGACCTGTGAGCTGTGCATAATCTCTTGTAATAAAAAGGTCACAGATCACATGGTAAGGCATTTATTTCACAATATTCCTGGAACAATATTCAAAAATCTGCTTCTCTGGAACCGCTAAAGCTACAGGTATATTATTTGCTGTATGTAGTGACACTGTTGTCCAAAGTCAGATTTGATCATTACAAATCTGTTGATCACATGGTGTGGCCGCCATAACGGATTGCGCAATATTCTGCAAACATCTTCTTCTCTGAAACTGTTTATTAGAATAACTTACAATTTGGCATATATTCCAGGGTAACCTCCTGTACTAAGGTTGTTAAAGCTGGTTCATTTCCATTATCAATATGGCCACCGCTCACCAATAACACAGATATCATTGCGCAGTTCTTTTTAAATGTGTATAATATGTACACCGTAAATCAAAAACATTTGAAACTTTGCACAATGGTAGAGTGCTATATTGTGCTTAATCTCATGTAACATAAAGGTCATAAGTCAAATGATCTGGCAGCCATCTTGTTTTATGTGACAATAGTCAGTGCTATAATTAAAGACATTTCTTTCTGAAACCATTAAAGATACAGAAGTAAAAATTGCAGTGTAGAGTTACACAATGACCTAGACTCATATATGTTAATTTCATGTTATTCAACCAAATGGTTCGGCAGCCATATTAAAGAATATAAATATTATATTAATTCTATCCGCTGCTGCATGTAATAGCTGTGCTTTTACTCCAAAACTCACAAAACTTTGCATGGTGGTAGAGCCATGAGCTGTGCATAATCTTATGTAGCATAAAAGTCATAGGTCACATGACCTGGTAGCCATGTTGGTTTTTGTGCCAATATTTGCACAATATTCAATTATCTTCTACTCTGGAACCGATAAAGCTACAGATATATTAATTACTGTATGGGGTGACACTGTTGTGCAGAGTCATATTTGTTCATTACAAGTCTATTGATCACATGGTTTGGCCACCATCTTGGATTGCACAATATTCTACAAGCATCTTCTTCTCTGAATCTGTTTGTAAGGACCACGAATAATTTGGCACACATGTTCATGGTTACCTCTTGTACCAAGGTTGTTAAAGCTGGTTCATTTGCATAATCAATATGGCCACCGCTCGCCAATAACATTTAGATAGCATTGATAGTAAAGCACAATTTTTTTTAAATGTGTGTAATATGTACGCTGTTAAACAACAAACTATGTTTCTTTGCCCAATGGTAGAGTACTCTATTGTGCTTAATATATTATAACATAAACATCATGATCTGTCAGCCATCTTGTTTTAGGTTACAATATTCAATGCTATATGCAAAGACATGTCTTTCTGAAACCATTAAAGATTCAGATGTACAAAAAGTTGTGTATAGTGACACTGATCTAGGCTCATACATGTTTGTTTCACATTATTTAACCACATGGTTAGGCGGCCATATTAAATTCTGTAAATATAAAAAAAAATGTATATTGTTTCTATGGGGCTTTTTCATATACCTATAATTGTCTCACTGTTACATTAAAACTCATAAAATTTTGCCCAAAGGTAAAGCCCTGTGCTATGCATAATCTGTTGTAACATAAAGGTCATAGGTCACATGGTCAGGCAGCCATCTTGGTTTGTTTGCCAAAATTTTGCACTATATACGAACCTCTGCATTTCTGCAAATGCTAAAGATACAGATGTAAAAATAGTTGTATATGGTTACACTGTTAGCATGTTAATTATTTGTTCATTACAAGTTTTTGATCACATGGTACATTTACCATGTTGTATTGCACAATATTCTATAAATATATTTTTCTCTAAAATCATTTGTTAGAATCATTAATTTTTTCGCATATACCGTATATACTCAAATATAAGCCGACCCGAATATAAGCCAAGGCCCCTAATTTTACCCCCAAAACCCAGGAAAAGTTATTGACTCAACTATAAGCCTAGGGTGGGAAATACATCACCCCCCATGTAATCATCCAGACCCCCGTCCTCACCCCCCCCCCTTCATCATCACCGCCTGTCAATCATCAGGCAAAAAAGTGGTCGACCGCGTTTTTGCCTACGGTCGGGAAACCGCATACGGCCGGAAACGCAGCCGACCGGAGACTGCGGTTCACTCCGGTCGGCTCATAGACATGCATTAAATACGGTTCCCCTATACGGCTGAGTATTGATTGATCACGATATTTGGTGGCCATATTGGATTGAGCAATATTCTGCTTAATGTGAAAATGTTCGTGATCACTTTCTGTACCACAATTGATCACCAGATGTGGCAGCAATATTGGATTGCGCGATATTATTCAAACACAGTTTTCTGTAAAATTACTGGTCAGAACATTGCAAAACATTAGCACACATTTGTGATCTCTTTTTGTACCACAATTGATAATCACATTTGGTGGCCATATTGAATTTGTAATATTCTGCAAACATAGTTTTCTCTGAAACTGCAGGTCAGAACAATGTAAAAATTAGCACACATGTGCGGGATCACTTTCTGTACCACCATTGATTACATGGTTTGTCCGCCATATTGGATTTAGCAATATTCTGCTTACATAATTGTCTCTTAAATGAATGGTAAGAACAATGTGAAAATTGGCAGACAGGTCCATGATCACCTTCCCCATCATCAGGGGTCACAGCAATTGTGTGCTATAACCCAGCTGTGCAGCTTGGCCCCCTGTATTGCTGCTTGCAGCTATATTTATCATTATTATTATTATTATTATTATTATTATTAATATTCAGCTGCAAAATTCAAATGCTTACATCTGCTACACTGTAACTCTGAAACTCATGTGACTTGGCTTAGTTGTAGACCCATGAGCTGTGCATAACTGTATGCAATATAAAGGTCATAGGTCACATGGTAAGGCCGCCATCTTGGTTTTTGTGGCAATTTTGGCACAATATTCAAAAATCTTCTTCTGTGGAACCAGTAAAGCTACAATTATTTATTTTTTGCTGTATGTAGTGGAACTGTTGTCCCGAGTCAGATTTGTTCATTACAAGTCTGTTGATCACATGGTTTGGCCGCCATCTTGAATTGCACAATATTCTACAAATATCTTCTTTTCTGAAACCATTATTTAGAATAACGTATAACTTGGCAGACATGTTCATGGTAACCTCCTGTACCAAGGTTGTTATAGCTGGCTCATTTGCATATTCAATATGGCCACAGCACGCCAATAAGGTTTAGATATGTAACTTTTTTAAATGTGTGTAATATGTAGAATATTAATCTAAAAGTTATGTTTCTTTGCACCATGAGACAGTACGCACTTTGTCAATTGATGAATTGATCACCATATTTTGCGGCCATATTGCATTGAGCAATATTCTGCAAACATAGTTTTCTCTAAAATTACTGGTCAGAACAATGTGAATATTAGCACACATGTTCATGATCACTTTCTGTACCACAATTGAACACCAGATCTGGCAGTCATATTGGATTGCGCAATATTCTGAAAACATAGTTTTTACTGAAATTGCTGGTTAGAATAATGTGAAAATTAGCACACATGTTCATGATCACTTTCTGTACCACCGTGGATCACATGGTTTGGCTGCCATATTGGATTGCACAATATTCTGCATACATAGGTTTCTCTTAAAGGACAACTGCAGTGGCATTACACTTATCCCCTATCCACAGGGGGGGATAAGTGTTTGAACCCGGGGGGTCCGACCGCTGGGACCCCCCCCGATCTCCCCAACGGGGCGCCGCCATAAGCGCTCATGGTGAGCACTAAGGCGCGTAGCGTCAACCTAGAGGTCGACGGTGACGCCTCGTCTCCTCCCCGTCCCCATACAATTCTATGGGGGATGCGGGGAGGCACGAATGCTGCCTCCCCACCTCTCCCATAGAGATGTATGGAGGAGGCGTGCCGGCCGCAACGTCATGCTGCGGCTGGCACGCCCCCTGCATGGGACAGCGGCGGCCCCGTACAGGAGATCGCCAGGGGCCCCAGCGTTCTGACCCCCCGCGATCAAACACTTATCCCCTATCTTGAGGCACAATTTTTTTTGTGTGTAATATGTACACTGTTAATTAAAAACGTAAGTTTCTTTGCACAATGTGCTTAAGATTTTTTTTAACATAAAGTCATAGGACACATGAGCAGGGAGCCATTTTGTTTTAGGTGAAAATATTCAGTGCTATATGCAAAGCCATGTCTTTCTGAAACCATTAAAGATACAGATGTACAAATAGCCGTGTATGGTTTCACTGTGAACTAGACTCATACATGTTTGTTTGATGTCCTCTGATATCCACAATTATTCCTATTATTTCCATGGGGCTTTTTGTAATGTGCCTGTAATTGCTTCAATGTTAATTCAAAACTGAAGAAATTTTACCCAAAAGGTAGAGAGAGCCCTGTTCTATGCATAATCTGTTGTAGTATAAAGGTCATTAGTCACATGGTCAGGCAGCCATATTGGTCTTTGTGGCACAATTTTTCCCAATATTGAAACTTCTGCATTTCCGCAATCACTAAAGAAACAGATTAAAAAATTATTATATTTGGTTACACTGTGATCACAATTATGACTTATTAATTACAAGTCTGTTGACCACATGATTTAGCCGCTATGTTGAATTGTGCAATATTCTACAAACATCTTCTTCTCGAAAACCGTTTGTTAGAATAACGTATAATTTGGTACACATGTTCATGGTTATCTCCTGTACCAAGGTTGTTAAAGCTGGTTAATTTGCATAATCAATATGGCTATTGCTCGCCAATAACATTTACATAGCATTAACAATGATAAACAATTTTGTGTAATATGTAGACTGTTAATCTAAAAAGTTATATTTCTTTGCACAATATTAGATTACTCATTTTCTGTACCATAGTTCAACCATAGTTGATCACCAGATTTGGCAGCCATATTGGACTGCAAAATATTCTGCAAACATAGTTTTGCATTTACGGCGCAGTGTTCCAGGATCGCCATGTCACCGAACAGGGTGATCGGACCGGCATATCGCTCAATACAGTGGTCTCTCAACTGTAGCCCTCCAGATGTTGCAAAACTACAAATCCCAGCATGCCCACACAGCAAACTGCTGTGTGGGCATGCTGGGATTTGTAGTTTTGCAACACCTGGAGGGCTACAGTTTGGAGATCACTGTGCTGTGGTCTCTAAACTGTGGCCCTCTAGATCTTGCAAAACTACAACTCCCAGCATTCCCACACATCAGTTTGCTGTCTGGGCATGCCGGGATTTGTAGTTTTGCAACATCTGGAGGGCCACAGTTTGGAGATCACTGTGCGGTGGTTTCTAAACCGCGGCCCTCTAAATCTTGCAAAACTAAAACTCCCAGCATGCCAACACAGCAAATGGCTGTCTCGCCATGCTGGGAGTTGTAGTTGCGTGCCTCCAGCTGTTGCATAACTACATCTCCCAGCATGCCCTTTGGTGATCACAACATGCTGGGAGTTGTAGTTTTGCAACAGCTTCATGCACACTGGTTGTAACATACTGAGTTAGGTAATAGAACCTAACTGACGGTTTTCCAACCAGTGTGCCTCCAGCTGTTGCAAAAGTACAACACACAGCATGCACAGTCTGTCAGTGCATGCTGGGAGTAGTAGTTTTGCAACAGCTGATGCCCCCCCCCCCCCTTGTAAATGTACAGAGTACATTCACAGGGGCTGGTTTACAGTGAGTTTCCTGCTTCAAGTTTGAGCTGCGGCAAGTTTTCCCGCCTGTGTGAATGTACCCTAAAAACAGTACACTACACTAACACATAATAAAGGGTCCAACACTACATATACACCCCCTTACACTGCCCCCCCCCCAAATAAAAATGAAAAACGTATCGTACGGCAGTGCTTCCAAAACGGAGCCTCCAGCTGTTTCAAAGCAACAACTTCCAGCATTTCCGGACAGCCACTGACTGTCCAGGCATGCAGGGAGTTTAGCAACAACTGGAGGCGCCCTGTTTGGGAATCACTGGCATAGAAAACCCCTATGTCCACCCCTATGCAATCCCTAATATAGTCGCCAAATGCGCATGGCGCTCTCTCACTTCAGAGCTCTGTCATATTTCAGTTAAACAGTTTAGGGCCACATATGGGGTATTTCCATACTTGGGAGAAGTTGCGTAACAATTTTTTTTCCCCCTGCTTTTACCCCTAATGGAAAAAAAAAGTTGGGGTCTACAACAGCCTGGTGTTGCCCCATACTTTTTATTTTCACAAGAGGTAAAAGGAAAACAAGACCCCCAAAATTTGTAACGCAATTTCTCCTGAGTACGGAAATACCCCATATGTGGGCGTAAAATGCTCTGCGGACACACAATATGGCTCAGGTGTGAGAGCGCACTATGTATATTTGAGGCCTAAATTGGTGATTTATACAGGGGTGGCTGATTTTACAAAGGTTCTGACACAAATGCATAAAAAATAAATACCCACGTGTGACCCCATTTTGGAAACTACACCCCTCCTGCAACGTAACAATGGGTATAGTGAGCCTTAACACCCCACAGGTGTTTGACAAATTTTTGTTAAAGATGGATGGGAAAATTAAATATTTTTTTTTAACTAAACTGCTGGTGTTACCCTAAATTTTTCATTTTCACATGGGGAAAAAAATTGTATCCCCATTTCTTCTGAGTAGTAACATACCCCATATGTGAATGTAAAGTGCTCTGCGGGCAAACTACGAAGCTCAGAAGAGAAGGAGCGCCATTTGTCCGGAATTGAAGGCCACGTGTGTTTTACAAAGCCCACTAGTGCCAGAACAATGGACTCATGTGACCCCATATTGAGAACAGTGAGCATTTACGCCCCACAGGTGTCTGACAGATTTTTGGAACAGTGATCCGTGAAAATTAAAAATGTAATTTTTCATTTGCTCAGCCCACTGTTCCAAAGATCTGTCAAATGCCAGTGGGGTGTACATGCTCACTGCACCCGTTTATTAAATTCTGAGAGGGGTTTAGTTTCCAAAATGGGGTCACATGTGGGAGGGTCCACTGTTCTGGCACCACGGGGAGCTTTGTAAACGCACATGGCCCCCAACCAAACTCTCTCAATGGCGCTCCTCATCTTCTGAGCATTGTAGCGCGCCAGCAGAGCACTTGACGTCAACACAGGGGGCATTTCCATACTCAGAAGAAATGGGGTTACAAATTTGGGGGGGCATTTTCTCCTATTATCCCTTGTAAAAATTTAAAATTTGGGGGGAAAAAAGCACTTTAGTGAAAAAAAAATTCATTTACAGATCCAACTTTAACGAAAAGTCGCCAAACTCCTGTGGGGTGTTAAGCCTCACGTTCCGTGAGGGGTGTAGTTTCCAAAATAGTATGCCATGTGTTGTTTTTTTTTTTGTTGATGTTCTGGCACCATAGGGGCTTCCTAAATGTGACATGCCCCCCAAAAACCATTTCAGCAAAATTGGCTTTTCAAAAGCCAAATGTGACTCCTTCTATTCTGAGCATTGTAGTGCGCCAGCAGAGCATTTTACATCCTAACATGGGGTATTTCCATACTCAGAAGAGATGGGGTTACAAATTTTGGGGGGCATGTTCTCCTATTACCCCTTAGAGTAATAAATGATGTACACATCCAACTTTAACGAAAAGTCGTCAAACACCTGTGGGGTGTTAAGGCTCACTGTTCCCCTTGTTGCGTTCCTTGAGGGGTGTAGTTTCCAAAATAGTATGCCATGTGTTTTTTTTTTTTTTTTTGCTGTACTGGCTGTACATGGCACTAAATGTGACATTTATCTCCTTTTACCACTTGTAAAAATTCTAAAACTTGGTCTACATGAACGTGCGAGTGTAAAAAATGAAGATTTTGAATTTTCTCCTTCACTTTGCTGCTATTCCTGTGAAACACCTAAAGGGCTAAATGGGTACTCCGGTGAAAACCTTTTTTCTTTTAAATCAACTGGTGCCAGAAAGTTAAACAGATTTGTAAATTACTTCTAATAAAAAAAACTTATTCCTTCCTGGACTTATTAGCTGCTGAATACTACAGAGGAAAATCTTTTCTTTTTGGAATTCTCTCTGATGACATCACGAGCACAGTGCTCTTTGCTGACGTCATTATAATAATAATAATAATAACTCTTTATTTATTGTTGTCCTTAGTGAGATTTGAACCCAAGGCCCCAGCACTGCAAGGCAGCAGTGCTAACCACTGAGCCACCATGCTGCCCACAGCATACATACATATAGCATCTGCTTTGCACGGTTGCTAAAATGGACAGAGATGTCAGCAGAGAGCACTGTGCTCGTGATGTCATCAGTGTTCCAAAAAGAAAGGAATTTCCTCTGTAGCATTTAGCAGCTAATAAGTACTGGAAGGATTAAGATTTTTTTAATAGAAGTAATTTACAAATATGTTTAACTTTCTGGCACCAGTTGATTTAAAAGAAAAAAGGTTTTCACCGGAGTACCCCTTTAACACACTTACTGCATGTCATTTGGAACACGTTGAGGGGTGCAGTTTTTATAATGGGGTCATTTATGGGATATTTCTAATATGAAGGCCCTTCAAATCCACTTACAACCTGAACTGGTCCCTGAAAAATTCTGATTTAGAAAATTTTGAAAAAAATTGGAAAATTGCTACTGAACTTTGAAGCCATCTGATGTCTTCCAAAAGTAAAAACATGTCAACTTTATGATGAAAATATAAAGCAGACATATTGTATATGTGAATCAATCTATAATTTATTTGGGATGTCTATTTTCCTTATAAGCAGAGAGTTTCAAAGTTAAAAAAATGCAAATTGTTCAAATTTTTCATAACATTTTTGCATTTTTCACCAAGAAATGATGCAAGTATCGATGAAAATTTACCACTAACATGAAGTAGAATATGTCACGAAAAAACTATCTCGGAATCAGAATGAAAAGTAAAGCATCCCAGAGTTATTAATGCTTAACCCCTTAAGGACGCAGGACGTAAATGTACGTCCTGGTCAGGTGGTACTTAACGCACCAGGACATACATTTACGTCCTGTGCATAACCACGGGCATCTGAACGATGCCCGTGTCATGCGCAGCTGATCCCGGCTGCTGATCGCAGCCAGGGACCCGCCGGCAATGGCCGACGTCCGCGATCTCGCGGGTGTCCGCCATTAACCCCTCAGGTGCCGGGATCAATACAGATCCCGGCATCTGCGGCAGTGCACGATTTGAATGAATGATCGGATCGCCCGCAGCGCTGCTGTGGGGATCCGATCATTCATAACGCCGCACGGAGGTCCCCTCTCCTTCCTCCGTCCGGCTCCCGGCGTCTCCTGCTCTGGTCTGTGATCGAGCAGACCAGAGCAAAAGATCATCCTAAACACTGATCTGCTCTATGTCCTATACATAGAACAGATCAGTATTAGCAATCATGGTATTGCTATGAATAGTCCCCTATGGGAACTATTCAAGTGTAAAAAAAAAATGTAAAAAAATGTAAAAGTAAAAAAAAAGTGAAAAATCCCCTCCCCCAATAAAAAGTTAAACGTCCGTTTTTTCCTATTTTACCCCCAAAAAGCGTAAAAAAAATTTTTATAGACATATTTGGTATCGCCGCGTGCGTAAATGTCCGAACTATTAAAATAAAATGTTAATGATCCCGTACGGTGAACGGTGTGAACGAAAAAAAAAAGTCCAAAATTCCTACTTTTTTAATACATTTTATTTAAAAAAAATTATAAAAAATGTGTTAAAAGTTTTTAATATACAAATGTGGTATCAAAAAAAAGTACAGATCATGGCGCAAAAAATGAGCCCCCATACCGCCGCTTATACGGAAAAATAAAAAAGTTAGAGGTCATCAAAATAAAGGGATTATAAACGTACTAATTTGGTTAAAAAGTTTGTGATTTTTTTTAAGCGCAACAATAATATAAAAGTATGTAATATTGGGTATCATTTTAATCGTATTGACCCTCAGAATAAAGAACATACGTCATTTTTACCATAAATTGTACGGCGTGAAAACGAAACCTTCCAAAATTAGAAAAATTGCGTTTTTTGTTTTAATTTCCCCACAAAAATAGTGTTTTTTGGTTGCGCCATACATTTTATGATATAATGAGTGATGTCATTACAAAGGACAACTGGTCGCGCAAAAAACAAGCGCTCATACTAGTCTGTGGATGAAAATATAAAAGAGTTATGATTTTTAGAAGGCGAGGAGGAAAAAATGAAAACGTAAAAGTTTTATTGTCTGAGTCCTTAGGGCCAAAATGTGCTGAGTCCTTAAGGGGTTAAAGTGACAGTGGTCAGATTTGCAAAAAATATTTGGTGGCAATATTCTGCAAACAAAGGTTTTCTCTAAAATTAGTGGTCAGAACAGTGTGAAGATTAGCACACATGTTCGTCATGACTTTCTGTACCACAAATGATGACCTAGTTTGGCAGCCATATTGGATTGCACAATAGTCTTTATACATTGTTTCTTCCAAAAATGTTGGTCTGAACAATGTTAAAATTACCACACATGTTCGAGATCACGTTCTGAACCACAATTAATCATGTTTAGCTGCCCTATTAGATTATGCAATATTCTGCATACATTTTTTTCCACACAAATGCTGGTTGGAATAATGTGAAACGTAGCACAAATGTTTGTGATCGCTTTCTGTACTACAAATGATGACCTGGTTTGGCAGCCATATTGAATTGCACAATATTTTGCAAACATAGTTTTCTCTAAAATGACTTGTCGGAACAGTGTGGAAATTAGCACACATGTTCACGATCACTTTCTGTACCACACATGATCACAAGATTTGGCAGCTATATTGTATTTAAAACAAAATGCACATTAATGCATAAAAAACAGGAGAA
Organism: Hyla sarda; assembly: GCF_029499605.1. Lineage (NCBI taxonomy): Eukaryota > Metazoa > Chordata > Amphibia > Anura > Hylidae > Hyla > Hyla sarda. The sequence goes on along the minus strand of NC_079195.1, from coordinate 153,651,543 downwards.
AAGTGCATGAAAATAGATAGCACAGCCCACATAGGCTATATGTGCTGTGCTATCTATTTTCATGCACTTTTCTCCTGTTTTTTATGCATTAATGTGCATTTTTTTATACCTTACCTTGGTAACTCAGGAGAACGCAGGGAGTTTCATAGTTATTTCTCTGCTGTATTGCACTTTTTTTTACCATGTTCTGTGGCTGTTTTATTCTCATATGAGTAAATGTAATGCACCTTACAATATCAATATTTATCTCCCTGGTGTTATTACAATGATCAGGCACTGACCTGTAGTATTTATCTTCATTGTTGATCCCGGTCACCGCCTGTTAGTTCTGGTCCATCGGACCACCCCCTTTGGATTACGCTCCATGTCTTTTAATTGTTCTCATTCAATTGTTTGTATTGTTTGTGCATTTTTGCATTTTTTGTATTAATAAAGATTGCATGATCCATAGAAACGCGGTTATTTTTCTGTTTTTGCTATGAATAGCGTTGGGTCAGTTACCCTTGGGGATTTTTTTGTGTATTAGCTATATTGTATTGCGCAATATTCTGCAAACAGTTTTTCAAATTGCTGGTCAGATAAATGTGAAAATTAGCACACATGTTCGTGATCACTTTCTGTACCGCACATGATCACAAGATTTGGCAGCCATATTGGATTGCACAATATTCTACAAACAGGTTTCTTTGGCAATGCTGGTTTGAAAAATTTGAAATTTAGCACAGATGTCCACGGTCACCTTCTCCACCATAAAGTGTTAAAGGGGTACTCCTGTGAAAAACTTTTTTTTTTGTAAATTACTTCTATTAAAAATCTTAATCCTTCCTGTACTTATAAGCTTCTGAATACTACAGTGGAAATTATTTTCCATTTGAAACACAGAGCTGTCTGCTGACATCATGAGCACAGTGCTCTCTGCTGACAGCTCTGTCCATTTTAGGAACTGTCCAGAGTAAAAGGAAATCCCCATAGCAAACATATGCTCTTCTGGACAGTTCCTAAAATGGACAGAGATGTCAGCAGAGAGCACTGTGCTCATGATGTCAGCAGACAGCTCTGCATCCCGAGTCCTTAAGGACGTTGGGCGTATGCATACGCCCGTGGGAATTCCGATCCCCGCCACTCCCGGTGTCTCCTGCTCTGGTCTGTAATCGAGCAGACCAGAGCAGAAGATCACCCTAAACACTGATCTGTTCTATGTCCTATACATAGAACAGATCAGTATTAGCAATCATGGTATTGCTATGAATAAATTGAAAGCAAAATTGACAGCAGAAAAAAACAAACCAGAATATACACTATATCACCATGTGTAAATACTGTGTTTGAAAAGTAAATTGTTTCTGAGTTAACACATAAGCAATTAGAAAAGTGAGAGTTTTATTGTCTCATAATTTATTTTATATCTCAGAGACCGGCTGCTCCTTTATCAGGGCATGATTCCTTTGATATTGTAGTTTGTTATAGAACCTTGGGATAGCTTAATAGATCACACATTATAGGATCTATCAATCAATCTATTTCATATGTATCAACATTTCTGGATATCTTTCTGTCTACCTACGTATGTCTTACAACAAGGGGCCCTTTATAACAAGGAATGTTTTATGTTATAAACTATAAAACACAATGTGTAGGTTTTTACTCAAACTTTTTTTTACCATTAACCCCTTGAGGACCAGTCCAATTTTCACTGTAGGACCAGAGCGTTTTGGACCACTGTCACTTTAAGCATTAATAACTCAGGGATGCTTTTACCTTTCATTCAGATTCCGAGATTGTTTTTTCGTGACTACTTTGTGTTGAAAATGTTGCATTTTTCTAACTTTGAAGCTCTCTGCTTGCAAGGAAAATAGACATTCCAAATAAATTATATTTTGATTCACAAATACAATACGTCTACTTTATGTTGGCATCATAAAGATGCCATGTTTTTACTTTTGGAAGAGATCAGAGGGCTTCAACGTTCAGCAGTAATTTTCCAATTTTTCACAAAATTTTCGAAATCAGAATTTTTCAGGGACCAGTTCAGGTTTGAATTGGATTTGAAGGGCTTTCTTATTAGAAATACCCCAAAAATTACCCCATTATAAACACTGCACTCCTCAAAGTATTTAAAATGACATTCAGTAAGTGTGTTAACCCTTTAGGTGTTTTACAGTAATAGCAGCAAAGTGAAGGAGAAAATTCAAAATCTTCATTTTTTTTTACTTGCATGTTCTTGTAGACCCAGTTTTTGAATTTTTACAAGACGTAAACAAATCCTCAAAAAATTTGTAACCCAATTTCTCTCGAGTAAGGAAATACCTCATATGTGTATGTCAAGTGTTCAGCGGGCGCAGTAGAGGGCTCAGAACAGAAGCAGCAACAATGGGATTTTGGAGAGTGAGTTTTTCTGAAATGATTTTGGGGGGGTATGTCACATTTCGGAAGTCCCTATGGTGCAAGGACAGCAAAAAAAAAAAAAAAAAACACATGGCATACTATTTTGGAAACTACACCCCTCAAGGAACATAACAAGGGGTACAGTGAGCTTTTACACCCCACAGGTGTTTGCCAGAACAGTGGGAACCCCCCTCAAGGAGCGTTACATGGGGTACATAACTGGGGTACACTAAGTAACTAAAGTGGGGTACAGTGGGACATAAAATTATAAAACAGTTTATGTTCCCAGAATGATGACCCAGAGCATAGCCAAAACTAAAAAATATGCCCACCCCAAACCCTATGCTCTGAATCATCATTCTGGGAATGTGATGTGTGTGGCTGTCCCTAACCTGTTGCCTCAAATGCACACCCCGCTCAGGTGGAGAGAGAGCACTGCACATTTGAGGCAACATAAAAAAGTCCCCGATGATAGTGACTCAGTGACCCATGACCCATTTTTTGAAAAAATACCCCCAGAGGTCTTATCAGGTTTTTTTTTTTTATATATATATAAGAGTTTTTGGGGCAATTTAGTGGTTTTATGGGGTTAAAACTTGGAATGTACTCTGGACTTGTTACATTGGGGTAAAATAATGGAAAATTAAAATGAAGAGGAAAAATTTTGTACTCCATGGAAGCGTGATACTCCCTGAAGCAATCTTTAATGCAGAGGCCCGGATGATCGGGGCAAGTGTCACATTGAGTGGTGGGATCCTTCCGAATTTCCCTCTTGTAACACACTCTGCATCTTTTCTGGGATCGTCCCTTCTTTCCAGTGTGGGGGACTTCACCTGGAAAGTGTTAGCCTGGGATGATCCTAGCACCTATAACTTCAGTTCCTTAGGAAATCCGGCCTGCTCTTTCCCGGTCGCCAAAGATCAGGACCTTTATGAGTTCTTCTTGGAAGTGAAGGTATGTTCCTGTGTTGCTGGTACAGTACACAAGAGTTGTACATGGCAACCTGTACCAAGTAGACCACAACTTTTTTGTACCATATCCGTGTTTTGCGCATGGCCATGTATGGCTTGAGGACTTGATCAGAAAGATCAACTCCCCCCCATATACCGATTGTAGTCCAGAATACAATCGGGCTTGAGGACCGTTGTTGTGGTACCTCGCACAGGGACAGGTGAGCTGCCGTTACCATGAATTGTAGTCAGCATAAGTACATCCCTCTTATAACTGACCAGCAACAGGTTTTCATGGATAAGGGCACGGGACTCACCCTTGGCCATAGGTGTCTGGATCAAATTTTGAGGGAGGCCTCACTGGTTCTTCTGCACGGTCCCGCAAGCGGACGTGGATCTGGCGGCATGGGATGTGAACAGAGGGATGCTGGTATAAAAGTTGTCCACGTACACTTGGTAACCCTTGTCCAGCAATGGGTGCACAAGGTCCACGTACACTTGGTATCCCTTATCCAGCAATGGGTGCACAAGGTCCAAAATTCTCCCGCTAACACCCAGAGTGGGGGAACATTCTGGGGTTTCAATACAGGAATGTCATCCTTCATATACTCTAAACCTTCAAGTGTACTCAGAGGTACTCTCGCAAAGTTTGTAGAGCTTCACGCCATACCGCGTCCTCTTCGAGGGAATATACTGGCGGAAGAGGAGTCTCCCCTTAAAACTGATAAGAGACTCACCTACCAAGAGCTCCCTTAGGGGTACGTAGGCCTCCAAAATTTGGCCCCAAAGTGATCTATGACCGGCCTCACTTTGTAAATCCGGTCATAGGTGGGATAATGCAGGCATTTCCGAATGGCCTCGAACCACCTCCGATCCATGACCATACTGTAAAGCGGGGTCTGGTATAGGATGTCCCCGCTCCAGTACTGTCTGACACTGGGCTTTTTGACCAGGCCCATATGCAGCAAGAGGCCCCAAAATGTCCTAATTTCTGCTGCATCAATGGCGTACCATTCATTGGGCCTGGCCAAAACAGAATCTGGTGGTGGGCGATGAACTGCTGGGCGTACAGATTCGTCTGCTCCACCATGTGATTGACAAAGCTGTCACTGAAAAAATAACTAAAATAGTCAATTTCAGTGAATCCAGCAGTGTCAATCAGGATTCCTGAGTAGCCAACAAACTCAGGAATCAGTAGCTGATAAGCCTCTGGGGGTCTCCAGACAGGTTCAAAGGAAGGGGCTCCGGTACACTTGTCTGGGGTCGGACTCCTAGTACGAGCAGCAGGGACACTCGTACTAGTATCAGCCACTGGGCCACTTTCATGGGGGGTGCGTGGCCTCGCCTGGTGGCGTCTCTGCTGCCGTACAGGGGACTCATCATAATTACTAGATGATGAGGAGGACGAGGAAGAACACAGAAATGTAGGATCATCCGTCAAAAATTCCTGGTTGAGCCATCGCCTATTTTCTACGGTGGGGGAGGGGATGTGTGTGTGTGTGGGGGGGGGGGGGAACGGGGAAGTATGTAGTGTGTGTTTGGTGTAACTTTAGATATAACGGTGTGTGAATAAAAATCACACATCATTCTATGGGGGGGGGGGGGTTACGGACCGCTGCAGCCCCCCAAAAAAGGAGGGGAAATCGCAGGGGGTCGGGGGGAATTTAAAAAAAAATGTTTACTTTTACTTTTTTGCATTCCTACCTTTCCCTTTTCTGTATTCCGTCCCTGCTCTAAGGTGGCTTCTTCTGTCCTGAGGGGCTCCGATCACAGCAGAGGGGGGGTCCTTGGCTCCTTCTTGCAGCTCTAACTGCTGACTGAACTCAGTTAGCCGGCAGAGCTGCGAGAAGAGGTGGTTAACCCCTCCCCTGCCTGCCAATAGCAGCGATGCTGGGGGGTGACAAAATCGCCCCCGATCACCATAAATTCACTGGCAATTTGATGACCCCCCTGGGCATTTGCACGGGGTTACTGCTGATCGATATCAGCAGTCACCCCGGTTCGGTACCCACCCGGCGCGCAGCAGGGACTGAAGTTCCCACGGACGTACGCATACGTCCTTGGTCTTTAACTATCAGGGAGCTTAGACGTTCGCATACGTCCTTGGTCCTTAAGGGGTTAAACAGTAAATTAGCTCTTTCGTCTCACACTGTCAAGACAAGTGACATAATTAATGTCTTTTGGTCTGGAAATATTTCTTATCTTACTGGGGTCCCTGTGGTTTTACACTAACAAGATCTGCTGACAAAAAGTTATATTTACATTTCTAAACTTAAATAACATTATATAATGTATAAAGATATAAACATGGCTTTATTTGCATTATGTGCATGTTGATTATTACCTAATTAGTTTTAAAATACACAAAAAATTTCTACATGCGTGTGTTATACAGCATGTGTGTCAGTGTTATAAAGCATTTATGTCAATGTTATACGGCATGCACTGCTCTTTCTGAGGTTAATAGTTTATGAACGGAATTCAAGAAACACAGTAAAGACTGACACATAGGGGTATTCTGATGTTAGACTCCGCTAATAGGGAACAAGATGTCTGATCGCGGGGGACCCACCGCTGGGGACCCCCGCGATCCCCCCTGCCGCAGCCCGATACCTCAGCAACCCGGAGCTAAGTTTTCTCTGAGGCTGATGATGGGCGGTGCAGGGGATGGGGCATCGCAACATCACAGCCCCGCCCCCTCCTATAACCTTGTTTTGAAGGGCGAGGCATGACATCATGAGGGTCGTGATGTCAAAAAGCCCCAAAAAGTTACAAAATGGCGTTTTTTTCTTCCATTTTGTCGCACAATGATTTTTTTTTCTGTTTCGCCATTGATTTTGGGGTAAAATAACTGATGTCATTACAAAGTAGAATTGGTGGTGCAAAAAACAAGCCATCATATGGACTTTTAGGTGCAAAATTGAAAGTGTTATTATTTTTAGAAGGTGATGAGGAAAGTAAAAAACGAAAATGCAATAACTGAAAAACCCTGCATCCTTAAAGGGTTCATTGCTCTTTGATATACCGTAGTTAGGCACATAGGGTATTGTGCAACACAGATACCTCGGTATAACTGACACTAATAATTGCAGTTTGAGCCACCTAAGTACATTTTATTCCTATTTCCTGTAGAGTTGAAATGTGAGAAGAAGAGACCTGGACCCACCAGGATGGCAGCTGCAAGGAATCGGGTGGGCGAGTATGCTTTTTTTTTTTAATTGTTAAAAACAATTAATTTCATAAAAATTTCATTTAAAAAAATGCTGAAATTCTCCATGTTTAAGCTACTCTAGTGGTCTGTAATCATCAATGAAACTTTATTGTAAATCAGCAATAGACTTTTAGAACATATCAAATCAAATGGTCTGCATAAGACTGGGTTTATACCTGCCAATACACTACAAGAGTTTTTAAAACCTGTGCAGAGAAATAGTGGAGCAGCTGCCCATATCAACCAGATTGCTTTTAATTTTTAAAAAGGCCTCTGAACAATAAAAAATGCAATCTGATTGGTTGCTATGGGCAATTGTTAAATGTTTCCTCTGCAAGGTCTCTCTCTGCAGAAGAAGTCTATAAAATTATGTGTTCATATTATGGAAAATATATAACATAAATAGGCACCTGCGAAAATGGTGTCTCTGTGCATATCACAAAAAGCTGACCATCAGCCATTACTTGTACCATGTGGTTTGTGATACAGTGGTCCCTCAACATATGATGGTAATCCGTTCCAAACGGACCATCGTATGGTGAGGGATCCGTGCAATGTAAAGTGTAGGACAGTGGTCTACAACCTGCGGACCTCCAGATGTTGCAAAACTACAACACCCAGCATTTGGCTGTCCTGGCATGCTGGGAGTTGTAGTTTTGCAACATCTGGAGGTCCGCAGGTTGAAGACCACTGGTATGGGACGTTGTACTCACCTGTCCCCACCACTCCGGACCGCCACTGCTCGTCACCACTGCCCTGGATGTTGCCTTCCATCGCTGTCGCCGTGTCCCCGGGGTGTCCCCGATGCTCCGACAAGGCCTCTGCTTCCCCAGCATCCTCGCTCTCCGTCGCCGCCATCACGTCGCTACGCACGCCACTCCTATTGGATGACGGGACGGTGCGCGCAGTGATGTGAGGACGACGATGGAGAGCGCCGACGATGGAGGGGATCCTGAAGAGGACGCACCGGAGCCCCGAGGACAGGTAATTGATCGTCAACGGACCACACAGGGCACTGTAAACGGCTATCCGGTGGCAGCTGAAGCCGGATAGCTGTTTATGCAATGGCCCCGACATACAAAAGCATCGTATGTTGATGCTGCCTTCAACCTGCGATGGCCTCTGAGAGGCCATCGCATGTTGAAATTATCATATGTCGGGGCCATCGTAGGTCGGGGGGGTCACTGTACTCTAATACCAAAATTCTGACAGTCCATGCTCTCATGCACAATGACAGGTGAATATAATAGATATTGTATTGTAACTCGTTTAAGGAAGGGTTAAAGGCTGAAGTTAAAGTAACATAAATTTCCTATTTCAACTACCTGAGTTTTGGAATCTGGCCTAAGCCAAGGAAGCTCACCACTGCGCCTTAATTCTGCTAGTTTTGCATTAAGTCTGTGTGCTAGCACAATAGTCAGTGGCATGCACTCTTCTGTCTCATCGGTGGCATAGCCAAACATCAGCCCCTGTAGAAAAAGTAAAAAGGCAACATTAACTATTCAAATTCTGTATTAACCAGTAATAATGATATGCAATTTAGGATCAATACACTTTTTCAAGACTGGATAACATTTTTCAGTATTCCATATTTGAAAAAAGATTGCTTAGGGAAGATTTACTTGTACAAATGTACAAATATGAATAGACAGTACAGAGATCTTTGTAGTAATTTTTTTCAAACCCATAGGTTGGTAATAGCCGTCACAAGGGGACATCTATGTCAACAGAAAAAAGGTTTCCAGCATTTACAATAAAATCAATAAGTTCAATGGGTGCACTATCTTGTACACTACATATCTTGGCCTGCACAGTTCTTAATGCAATAAATAAGAAATGTATAAATCCAAAACGTTTTATTGTAGTGAAACATAAAATACTTTTTTTCTAAGAGCTGGATAACTGCAATTGTTTACACTATAGAACTTGCTGCCAGAAGATTGTATGAAAGTTGAAGAAGGGACTGCATGCCAGAAAGATATAACTGTCCCATTTTTTTGGACAGTCTTGGGATTTGGGACCCTCTCCTGAGCAATTTAAATGTCCTGGCAAAAGTGAGACAGTTGAGTGCAACACTAAAAGAGCCTTCCAGTCATCATCATCCTGTACCTGCAAAGCAGTAAAAGTAAGTATAGCCAGAAGGCTATAGAGTGACAGGGAAGGTAGGTATGTTTTTTTTGTCTTTTTAATCTTGGTAAGGAGGAACGTATCTACAGGGGGAAACATGCCTACAAGGAGGAACTATCTAGAGGGTGTCCTTTCTATGGGTGGAGCTACCTACAGGGGGATCTATTTATAGGGGGGGGGGGGGTCCTACCTACAGAGAAAAGGGTGTGTATTTTTACCTACAGAGGGAAAATTATGTCCAGGGGGAAAATACCTATAAGGGGGCCAAGCTACAGAGAGAAACTTTCTACTACTTATCCCTATAAGTAGAAGTTAGTTTCTCTCTGTAGATTGGCAACTATGTGCACAGGGACCTTCACACAAGTGACATTTACCTACTATGGACACCTACATAATGGGGAAAAATACATGCAACCTGTCTTCCTACTTGAGTGACCTAACAGCCTAATTAGGGGACCTGCCTAATCGTCTCCAACCCACTTTACTGTTTTTATTACTGTTTGCACATGATAGGTTCTGGAAAAGTGCAGAGCCTAATATGTTTATCTGGCAGGTCGTGGCTGGAAGAAATCATAATGATGCTGGATAGAGAGGAAAAAGTAAAGTGAATGACTTCAATTAAATAAGATGTTTTACTGGATGTAACTGAACTGTAGTCACCTATATGGTCTGCAGAGCCTATGCAAAGCTGTATTATGCCGGTGGCTGATCTGGGGTCTCATCCTGATTTCTGTATTATGCTAGGGTCTTGTTCTGGAGTCTCTATTATGCTGAGGGGTGACATTGGGTCTGATTCTGAGGTCTGTATGGGGGGTATAATATCTGCATAATATCTGTATTATGCAGTTCTGAACTGGATTCAAATAGTTATTCATGTTGAACATTAACTTAAAATGGTTGTTGTGGGCAATGCAGCTCCCTCTGTATTGACCTAACAATATATATGGAAAATTCTGGAAAAAAAACCCTGTAACATGACACACTCAAAAAAGGGGGCAGGGAGCGGGGGGTTGAGATGATGTAAGGAAAGCATAAGATCACATGATAACCCAAGCCTCTCATGGTATTTGCTGCTTACTGTGTCAAATCGAGCACAAAGGCCAATAGGATACAGCCAGGGACAAAGAGAAAAAAGCCCACAGGGTTCAGAGCGCTGTGAACTTCTGCAGAGAGCAGACAGAGAAAGGCAGAGAGCCAGACATAGGGACAGTTAGTGGTTAGAATGAAAAAGATAAAGATTAGAAAGAGAGACCGTGTGTAACATAGTAACATTGTTCATAAGGTTGAAAAAAGATCAGAGTCCATCACGTTCAACCTATATCCCTAATGAGTCCCTACTGAGTTAATCCAGAGGAAGGCAAAAAAAAAAAAAACTCATACTAGAGGTAAAAAATTCCTTCTCGACTCCAACTATGGCAGTCAGAATAAATCCCTGGATCAACGTTCTGTCCCTATAATTCTAATTTACTTAACCAGCAATGTTCTTACTCTCCAAAAATGCATCCAGACCCCTTTTAAATTCTTTTACAGAGTTCCCCATGACCACCTCTTCCGGGAGAGAATTCCACAGTCTCACTGCTCTTACAGTAAAGAACTGTCTGTGCTTGTGAAGAAACCTTCTTTCCTCTAAACGGACAGGATGTTCCCTTGTTATAGATACAGTCCTGGGTATAAATAGATCATGGGAGAGATCTCTGTACTGTCCCCTGATATATTTATACATAGTTATTAGGTCTCCCTTAAGCCTTCTTTTTTCTAAACTAAATAACCCTAATTCTGATAATCTTTCTGGGTACTGTAGTCCTCCCATTCCCCATATTACCCTGGTTGCCCGTCTTTGAACCCTCTCCAGCTCCACTGTATCGTTTTTGTACACTGGTGCCCAGTACTGTACACAGTATTGATGCACCCCATGATTTTATTTGCCTTGGCAGCTGGTTACTACCGCTAAATTTACTGTTAACTAAAACTCCCAAGTCCTTTTCCACTTCAGTCGTCCCTAGTGTGCTCCCATTTAATACATAATCCGAGGCCGGATTTTTCCTCCCCATGTGCATTACCTTACATTTATCAGTGTTGAACCTCATCTGCCACTTCCCAGCCCAAGCCTCCAACCAATCCAGATCCATTTGTAACAGTTCCCTGTCCTCTATTGTGTTTACCGCATTACAGAGTTTAGTATCATCTGCAAAGATTGCTACTTTACTATTCAACCCCTCTACAAGGTCATTAATGAATATATTAAATAGGACAGGGCCCAATACTGACCCCTGTGGTACCCCACTAGTTACAGTCACCCAATCAGAATAAGTACCATTAATAACCACCCTCTGTTTCCTATCACTGAGCCAGTTACTTACCCACTTAAACACATTCTCCCCCAGTGACATCCTTCTAATTTTATGCACCAACCATTTATGTGGAACCGTATCAAATGCTTTGGAAAAATCCAGATATACGACATCCAGAGATTGCCCATGGTCCAGTCCTCCTCTTAAAAGCTGATCATATTAGTTTGACAGGACCGATCCCTCATAAAGCCTCATAAAGCCATGCTGATATGGAGTCATACATTTATTTGTATCAAGATATTCCTAAATAGCATCTCTTAGAAAACCCTCAAAAAATTGAGGGTGAACAGGATTCAATCCCCATACAAAAAGAATCCTAAAGGGGTTCCTATACACCAAAACAGCATAAAAAGAGGTGACATCTTAATCACAGCCTCTGAAGGGCTCAATTTTTGCTAACACAAATCCACAGCCTTGTTCAAGGCTCATACCTGCTTATACCTGAATTGAATAGTGTTCCTAAACCAGCTCCAGTAAGGTGTATTGATCTGTGCCACCCACCCACAAAGCGTAATCAAGTGGCACCTATATAACTAAAGGGCCTGTCAACACAGTAGTGAATATAATAGATTTCCGCAAACACCTTTAGTACGCATTGTGCTGTCATCTCGGCCACCCAAAAAGCATGTTGAAGTTACACGTATCAAGCCTGTAGTGTTATACCATTCTGGTGCATTTGATATTGTTCTGCAAACAACATCAGTACTCATTGTGCCATTTCCTCTGCCACCCAAAAAGTGTGTTGAAGTTACACGTATCTAGCTTCTGGTGTTAAAGGGGTACCCCGGTGGAAAACTTTTTTAAATTTTTTTTTTAAATGAACTGATGCCACAAAGTTAAACAGATTTGTAAATTACTTCTATTAAAAAATATTAATCCTTTTAGTACTTTTTAGCAGCTGTTTGCTACAGAGAAAAATCTTTATTTTTTAATTTATTTTTTGTGTTGTCCACAGTGCTCTCTGCTGACACCTAATGCCCGTATCAGGAACTGTCCAGAGCAGGAGAAAATCCCCATAGCAAACCTATTCTGCTCTGGACAGTTCCTGACACGGACAAAGGTGTAAGCAGAGAGCACTGTGGACAACACAAAAAAGAAATTCAAAAAGTAAAGAATTTCCTCTGTCGCATACAGCTGCTAAAAAGCACTAAAAGGATTACAATTTTTTAATTGACATAATTTACAAATCTGCTTAACTTTCTGGCACCAGTTTATTTAAAAAAAAAAAAAAAAGTTTTCCACCGGAGTACCCCTTTAACCCCTTCCCGCTACATGACATATGCATACGTCATGAGCAGGCTCCCACGATAGAACGCGGGGTAACGCGCTGACTCCGCGTCATATCACGTCGGTCCCGGCGGCCATCAACGGCCGGGACCCACGGTTAATACTGGACATCACTGATCGCGGTGATGCCCGGTATTAACCCTTCAGACGCCGCGATCAAAGTTGATCGCCGCATTTAAAGTGAAAGTAAACTTTGCCCGTTAACTCAGCGGAGCTGTTCGGGACCGCCGCGATAAAATCGTGGTGTCCCGAACAGCTTGCAGGACAGCTGGAGGGTCCCTACCTGCCTGCCTGTCCGATCGCCGAATGACTGCTCTGTGCCTGAGATCCAGGCAGGAGCAGTCGAGCGGCAATAACACTGATCAATGCCCGGCTATTGCCAGGCAGTGATCAGTGTAGAAGATCAGTGTGTGCAGTGTTATAACCCCCTATGGGAGCTATAACACTGCAAAAAATGAACTGAAAATAAAGTGTTAATAAAGATCATTTAACCCCTTCCATAATAAAAGTCAGAATCACCCCCCTTTTCCCAATTAAAAAAAACTGTGTAAATAAACATATGTGGTATCGCTGCGTGCGTAAATTTCTGACCTATAAAAATATATCATTAATTAAACCGCACGGTCTATGGCGTACATGTAAACAATTTCCAAATTCCAAAATAAAAAGCGATCAAAAAGTCCAATCAAAACAAAAATGATAAAAACTTCAGATCACGCCGCAAAAAATGAGTTCTTATACATCCCCATATGCGGAAAAATGGGTCAGAAGAGGACATTTTTAAAAGTATACATTTTCCTGCATGTAGTTATGATTTTTTTCCAGAAGTATGACAAAATCAAAAAAATATATAGGTAAGGTATAATTTTAACCATATGGACCTACAGAATAAAAATAATGTGTAATTTTTACCGGAAAATGCACTGCGTAGAAACAGAAGCCCTCAAAAGTTACAAAATTATCATTTTTGGGTAAAATGATAAATGTCACAGCAAAGTAGAATTGGTGGCACAAAAATAAGCTATAATATGGATTTTTTGGTGCAAAATTTAAAGAGTTATGATTTTTAGAAGGTGATGAGGAAAAAATGAAAATGCAAAAACAGAAAACGCCCTGCGTCATTAAGCGGTTAATACAGGTCTGTTGCATTTCATATTGTTCCACAAACACTGTCAGTACTCATTGAGCTGTCATCTCTGCCAGTCAAAAAGAGTGTTGAAGTTAAATGTATGTAGCCTTTAGTGTTCATACAGGTCTTTTGCATGTCATATTTTTTCGCAAACACTGTCAATACTCATTGTGATGTCATCTCTGCCAGTCAAAAAGAATGTTGAAGTTACATGGATGTAGCCTGTAGTGTTAATACAGTTGTGTTACATTTCATATTGTTCCGCAAACTCCTTCAGTACTCATTGGGCTGTCATCTCTGCAACACAAAAAGGGCTCAAAGTGTTAAAACTCAGATTTGACAATTAGGGTGGTGAAAAATCACCCAAAAAAGGATATAAGTAACCCAAAAAACATCTCTGGAAAAGGAATTGGTGGACTGGGTAGAGGACAGAAGACCCCCTACATGTTCCGTTGCAGTCCTAGTACAGGTAGTGGAAAACAGCAGCCAGGTATCATTTGGTAGTAGTGTCAGCCATGTCAGCCATTCCAAGTTCTCATTGTCTGAGAGAAGTTATGTTGTTTCACAGGATGATCCAGCGTTACTGGAATATTTCTGCCATACGACTTCTGAGGAGGAAGACTGACAATATGACGGTGAGCCACCGGTCAGTGGATTCCTTTGCGTCTACACTCAAATGGGGAAGTGGAAAGGTCAATCTTAGACGCTGTGCTTTCTCATCTCTGGCTTTGCCTCCTCCCCCCCTGTCCTCATTACTGCTTTGCAGAAGGATAGCACTAGCCACAAGGAAGGGTTGTATGGGGACAGTCAAGGTTTGGAGTGTTTTGGTGAGGTGGTGGAGATCAAATCAGTGGTTGAGCCCAGCACAAGTGGGATTGGTGGTGGTAGACATGGTGGAAACTTTACAGCATCAAGGTGGCTATGCTGAGGGGAGCCCAAGAAGTCCATGCAGAGAGGAGTGGCTTGGACTATGAGGAGTTTGATGTTGATGAAGATGTGGTGTTGGACATGATGTGGGAACCAACTGGGCATGAGCTGATGTGTTCAGAGAAGGAGGGAAGTGTCAGTGTCTGCGAAGAAGTGGGGGGATGAAAACCTGCGAAATGTAACTGGCATAGGCCTGCTGTTTGATGAACGCGGGTGACGGCAATGCTGCTGCATGTTTGGGTTGTAATAAAAAAAAACATCCCAAGGAAGGGCACAGTCAGGTTGTGCAGTCTCTGTCCGATATTCTGATGTGTGGAACTTCTTCTCCACCTTAACTGATGCAGAGAACGAGGCAATATGTGGTCTCTGCAAACAAAAAGTAAACTGTGGCCAGGGTCCGAATGTATGGACTATGGGGGAGATTTATCATTGAGTTTACCTCTTTTTCTTGTGTATTTTGCAAAAATTAGCACAGTGACTTTTATTGCGTCTTTTTTGTGCATCTTTTTTGATCGAGCAAAAAGCAAGTACCGTATATACTCGAGAATAAGCCGACCCGAATAAAAGCCGAGGCCCCTAATTTTACCCCAAAAACCCAGGAAAAGTTATTGACTTGACTATAAGCCTAGGGTAGGAAATACATCATCCCCCCCATGTCATCACCCCCCCTGTCATCATCCAGACCCCTGTCATTAACACCCCCATCATCATCAGCGCCTGTCATAATCCCCCCTGTCATCCTCCAGACCCCGGTCATCATCACCCTGTCATCATCCCCCCCACCATCATCCAGACCCCCATCATCATTCCCCCCCTTCATCATCACCGCCTGTCAATCTCTTCATCAGTGGTCTTCAACCTGCGGACCTCCAGATGTTGCAAAACTACAACTCCCAGCATGCCTGGACAGCCATGCTGGGGGTTGTAGTTTTGAAACATCTGTAGGTCCGCAGGTTGAAGACCACTGCGGCCTTCGCCATTATCCAGACCCCCCTTTAAGTTTTCTACTCACCTCCCCTTGGTGGGAAGGAAGGGTGAGCTGGTCCAGGCCATCTATGCTGCAGGTACCATCTGGTGGGGAGGGTTAGTCATTCCGGGCTGTCCATTTTCACCGAGAGGCCCTCTTTTCTGGGTCATCTATGCTGCAGGGACCGTCCGGTGGGGAGGGTTAGTCGCTGCGGGCTGTCCATCTTCACCTGGAGGCCCTCTTCTCCGCTCTGGGCCGCCCCCGGACTAGTGACGTTGCCTTGACGACGCACAGGGACATTCATGCGCAGGTATGTCTGCTGCGCATGAATGTCCCTGTGCGTTGTCGTCAAGGCAACGTCACTAGTCAGGGGCCAGCCCGGAGCGGAGAAGAGGGCCTCCCGGTGAAGATGGACAGCCCGCAACGACTAACCCTCCCACCGGACGGTCCCTGCAGCATAGAAGGCCCGAACCAGCTCACCCTTCCTTCCCACCGAGGGGAGGTGAGTAGAAAACTAAAGGGGGTGTCTGGATGATGACGAAGGCTGCAGTGGTCTTCAACCTGCGGACCTCCAGATGTTTCAAAACTACAACTCCCAGCATCAGCTGTCCTGGCATGCTAGGAGTTGTACTTTTGCAACATCTGGAGGTCCGCAGGTTGAAGACCACTGATGAAGGGATTGACAGGCGGAGAGTTCACTCGAGTATAAGCCGAGGGGGGCGTTTTCAGCACCAAAAATCATACTGAAAAACTCAGCTTATACTCGAGTATATACGGTGCTCTATTTTTTTTTGTATTGTGCAATGCATTCTACAGGGTGGGCAATTTATATGGATACACCTTAATAAAATGGGAATGGTTGGGGATATTAACTTCCTGTTTGCAGCATATTAGTATATTTGAGGGGGGAAACTTTGTAAGATGGGTGGTGACCATGGCGGACATTTTGAAGTCAGACATTTTGAATCCAACTTTTGTTTTTTCAATAGGAAGAGGGTTATGTGACACATCAAACTTATTGGGAATTTCACAAGAAAAACAATGATGTGCTTGGTTTTAACGTAACTATTCTTTCATGAGTTATTTACAAGTTTCTCTTTGTTTACAGCCATTTACATGACTTCAAGGTTAACACGTGAGGAGCGGAAATAAATTGTGTTGATGTCTGATGAACGCAGTAACTAGGTCATTGTAGCAGATATCAATGCAAGACCCCCTTACGAGACCACCCATCTCCCATGCTACAGTTAGCAACTGCTTGCTACGTTTCGTGAAACTAGTTAAGTGTTGGATTTGCCAAAATGTCGACGCATGAAAACTGTCACTAATGAAGAAACATCAGAGCTGTCCTAGCTTCATTCAGCAAGAGCCCACAGCGTAGCACTCGCCGCATGTCACTGGAGAGTGGCATTAGTCGAACATCCCTTCGGCGGATATTAGCTACTCACAAACTTGGCTGTCAAACAAACTTACAGGCTCATTCCCATGTGGACATTGTGTCTTCTGCTCGAAAATTATTAAGACAAAAATCTTTTACAAACCCTATCAATGCATGGAGTTATGAGATTCGCCAATTCATTAATTGTAACACTAAAAATATCATTTATGTTGCCATTTGTGACTGTCCAAAAAGATATATTGGAAAAAACTGACACCCCGATATAACGCCATATACATCTGCTACATAACGGAGATTTGTAGGCTCTACGTTTCATTGGGTTGTGTCAGTTGAAATTAGGTCCGAGGAAGGGCGACGTAGATAATATACTTCTGAAAGAAGAAGCACGGTGAATTCACCGGCTGAAGTTTAAGGCTTCGGTAGGCCTTAATGAGGGTTTCTCATATGCCGCATTCCTATGAGCAAAACCACTTTAAGAACTTTACTAATAATAAGAACAATGGAGGATGATTAGTCATAACCTTCCCCCATATAAAGTTTTATCCAAATACAAGATTTTGACTCACTCGATTTCTTTCAAGAGCATCTGAATAATTAAGTATCAGGATGTAACAGTCATTTAGCACTAATATTAATGTAACACCAACTTCCCACCTCTCTCATTACCCTATTCTATAAATGTTCTATATATAAATAAATTATTTAAGTGAGTATATTAAAACCAAAATTACATTAAAATGAGAGTTAAATATAAAGATACAATGCTCTATTCCTTGTCTCTTAAGACATTTTGAGACAATGATAGTGATAAACAGACAGCAACAAACAGATAGGGGAAACAGCATATATGTTTAATACATCAGTTACTGTGAAGTATAAGTCCCCTGTCATGCGTAGTACAGGCTAGCAGTAGTCTTCATACAAAGAAGTTTGGGTGCATGCGCGAGAATGACTATGTCTCGCGTTGTTTGGACATAGGAATAATCGCGGTGCGGGGTATCTCAGGAACACCGCGATCAATAAGACCGCGCGCATGCGCGAGATATGCATTATCTCGCACGATTAGGAGCGGACACAGAGCGACAGGGCAGGGTCATCATTGGCGCTCATGGAGCACCTGCTCCGGGCCCCGTGCCCACAGGAGGCCCCGTCACATTCGAGACATCCCTGCGGGCTGCTTAGTAGCAGATCGGGGGGGGGGGGGGGGCGCCGCTGCTTGTTAAAGATCAGTACGTAGCCCAGCCGCGGCCACTTTAAAACAGTGACCAGCGGTGGCTCCTGTGGGCCCGGACTCCTCCTGCTTTTTCTATTTTTTATATTTCCTTACCTGGCCGCACTCGGCAGGCTCAGGTAGTGTGTTGGGTCATGTGGGCTGTGACGAGTGACGTCTCCTGCGGCTCCTCTGCTCGGCGTCAGGGAAGTCACTCATCATGTCCCGGATGTCCCGGTTACCTTTCTGTGGCACTGTGTTAACTTTAAAAATGCAGGGGCCGCCAGGAGGTGACGCACGCAGGGACATCACTGACGTTGCATGCGTGTGCCCGAGGATGCAAGCATGGTAAGTTACCTACACATCATCTTCAGTGCTCCGATCACAGCTCCTCTGGTCCTGGGATCTACTGCTATGGCCCCTAGGCCATAGCAGTAGATCATGACTCCAGACCAGAGGAGCGGTGGTCGGAGCACTGAAGTGGGGCAGTACACAGACATATAGTCTCCAGCCATACACTGTATATGGCTGGAGGCTGTATGTCTGTGGGGGACACTGCCAACATAATGTGGGGGGACTACAACCTAAAGCGGGGGAACTGCAACCTACTGTGGGGGAAATGTCACGCCCCCTCCCATAGACTTGCATTGAGGGGGCGGGGCGTCACACGGGGGTGAAGTCGTGACGTCACGATCTTCCGTTCCCGTGGTTGGGAGCCAGAACCTCCAGCGCGGGACCCCCGCAATCAGGCATCTTATCCCCTATCCTTTGTATAGGGGATAAGATGTCTAGGGGTGGAGTACCCCTGTAAGGACAAGGGGAGGACTAAGGCTAAGTTTCCAGAGAAGGCAAAAGCACAAAAAAAAGCACAAAAATTACCATAATACAGGAAAAAGCAGTAGCAGTTTTTCTGTGTTTTTGCAGGTAAAAAAAGGGGGAAACCTAACCTTAGGGGTCTCTGGGAGCAGGAGTCTGGAGGAGGACTTAAGTGTCTGGGGGGGTATATGGGTCTGGGGGAATTAGGGCTCGTCCACACTACGAACTTTCGCCAGCAGAATTTTGCTTGTTTCAATGGGATGCTGCTGCTCTGTGCACACTATGGAAGACACAGTGGGTGGTAGTATTATTTTTAGAGGGCATGATGTTTGGCAGTATAATATACGGGGTACACAGGGTTTGGAAGTATAATATACAGGATACACAGAGTTTCTCAGTATTATATTTAGGAAGCACAGTCTCTTGAAGGGATATAATGATTGTTGTCTTTATACAGAGGATGTCAAACTTTACAGAGGAAGATGGATCTGGAAGAAGACATGGCGTCTGGACCAGATGAAGAAGAAAAGGAAAGACAACAGAGAAGACGTCTCCTGTGAGTCGTTTTATGTTTGTGTATTCTCCTGACTGTCCCATTAAATCTCTCGTCACTTCTAAGTTTTGCAGTTATAATGGATGAAACTGTACCCCAATTTGAGGCTCCAGCTGTTACAAAACTACAACTCGTATAATGACTGAAGCTCTCAAGACATAATGGGGGTTGTAGCTTTGCAACAGCTGGAAAGAGTGACCTGAACTGAAGTGATTTTAGACCATGCAGCCCATTTTATTTTAACGGGAGCCTGACTCCTGTTCCACTCAGTGGAAGGGAAGGGGGACTGTCGGGGGGGGGGGGGGAGGGGGCATCATAATGAAGGGCTCTGTCTTACAGGCAGCCTTAATCTGACCCTGCAGAGTGATGAGCTCAGACCTACGTCAGCAGTATAACAGGGAGAGGATTGGGTAAGTAGACGTCCATGAGCTGCGTTACCATGACAATTAATGGATGGTTCAAAAAGATTGGGTGCACAATGGCACTGGATGATGACACAGGTAGGGTGAGTCTATAAATACACTGAATGTCCACATGGGAGGGTGTTTGCCTCTTATCCCCCCTTAATTCCCTGGTTGAACATGATGGACATATGTCTTTTTTCGACCGTACTAACTATGTAACTATGATGGTGTGGTGACACCAAAACATGTAGAGGGGGGCAACTTTCTATGTTTTAATTGCGTCCTAGTATCCTGTTGTCAATAGTACACAATACTGGCAGTGAATACCGGAAAATAAATAGGTGGAAGAGCCTGTAGGCCCCACCAGATCAGTGCTGGTGGCGCAGTTGCTAGACACCATCAGCAATAGTAATATATATAAATAGGTGATTTATGCCACATTGGAAAGAGAAGGCTTTTTGCCCTTCCATGTAGCATATGACAGCTAGGGCTCACCTTATTAAGGGCTGCCAGTAGATTTCATTACTATACAGGATATAGGTTCGTCATTTTTAAACTTTTCTAATTACCAGTTCTTTTTAATGTATACTTAATAAAAGGTAAATTTTAGGTAGTCAGTCCCATTTAGGACCTTAGGGCTCCGGTCCTTCTGACCTTGGGGCAATTGTGATTTATTACCATACCATCTTGTAGACTCCACGGCCTTCAGCAACTATTGGGGTGTGCCTAGCCCAGGTGGCACTTACCTAGTCATCATTATTTTACAAAGAAAGTGTCAGGATCCGGATACTGTGAGGATACTGGTGGTGGATCCTCTGTGTCAGTAGGGTGATGACGTGGGCCGTACCAGGGGAACGGAGTCTAAGTTTTTTACCAGAGCCCGCCGCAAAGCGGGATGGACTTGCAGCGGCAGGTAACCCCCAGGTCGTTCTACCCGATAGCAACTCAACCCAAACTGACTGCTGAGATAGGCGCGGTACAAGGGATTAGGAAAGAGGAAGGTCAGACGTAGCAGAAGGTCTGGGCAGGCAACAAGGATCGTAGTCAGGGGCAACGGCAGAGGGGCTGGAACACTGGATTGGGACATACACAGGAAACGCACAAGGGCAACAAGATCCGGCCATGCAGGGAAGGGGAAGTGAGGTAATATAGGCCTGGAGCAGGTGAGCTAATACACTGATTGGGCCAGGCACCAATTAGCGGTGCACTGGCCCTTTAAATCCTAGAGAGCTGGCGCGCGCGCCCTAGAGGGCGGAGCCGCGCGCCAGGACGTGACAGCCGGGGACTGGGACAGGTAAGGAGATTGGGATGCAAACCGCGAGCAGGCGCGTCCCGCTATGCGGATCGCATCCCCGCCGGCAGTGTCAGTGCAGCGCTCCCGGTCAGCGGGTCTGACCGGGGAGCTGCAGAGAGGAGAACGCCGCGAGTGCTCCGGGGAGGAGCAGGGACCCGGAGCGCTCGGCGTAACAGTACCCCCCCCCCCCTTAGGTCTCCCCCTCTTTTTATCTGCTTGTCCCTTCATATGAGACGAGGCCATAGGGAGCGACTCTTGAGTTTCCTTCCAGATGATAGAGAAGTCCTGGGTAACTTCATCAACGGCAGGCAATCCAGAAGAAGTGGGAATGGGGAGGGGGGCAGAGTGTTACCAGGAAGGGGGCTATGAGGAGGCAAGATCTCTGCTTGCTTTTTGCAGAAAAAAATCTGAAAAATCCTGGTAAGCCTTGGGAGGGACCAATAAGGGTGGAACCTCAGGAGTTAGACAAATGGGAGCAGATGTGAGGCATTGTTTGCGACAAGAAGGACCCCAACTTTTGATCTCCCCAGTGGTCCAGCCAAGGGTGGGAGAATGACGTTGGAGCCATGGCAGACCGAGGAGGACTTCAGAGGTGCAGTTGGGCAGAACAAAAAATTCAATTTTTTTGTGATGCAGTCCAATGCTCATAAGCAGGGGTTCTGTGCGGTAATGCACAGTGCAGTCCAATTTTTCTCCGTTGACAGAAGAAATGTAGAGCAGCTTGACGAGACGGGTTACTGGGATGCTGAACCTATTAACAAAAGAGGCCAAAATAAAATTTCCTGCAGAACCAGAGTCCAAGAAGGCCACAGCTGAGAAGGAGGAGTTGGCAGAAGGAGAAATCCGCACAGGCACAGTAAGACGTGGAGAAGCAGAATTCACACCAAGGGACGCCACCCCCATGTGAACAGGGTGCGTGCGTGCGTTTCCCAGACACAGAGGACGAATAGGGCAGTCCACTAGGAAATGTTCGGTACTAGCGCAGTACAGGCATAAGTTTTTATCTCTGCGACGAGACCTCTCTTCATGGGTCAGGCGAGACCGATCCACTTGCATAGCCTCCTCGGCGGGAGGCACGGGGTAGATTGCAAAGGATTCCGGGAGAGAGGTGCCCAGAGATTAAGGTCCTTTTCCTGGCGGAGCTCCTGGTGTCTTTCAGAAAAACGCATGTCGGTGCGGGTGGCCAAATGGATAAGTTCAGACAGGTTAGCAGGAATTTCTCGTGCGGCCAGTACATCTTTGATGTTGCTGGATAAGCCTTCTTGAAGGTCGCGCAGAGGGCCTCGTTGTTCCAGGCTAGCTCAGAGGCGAGGGTACGAAACTGGATGGCGTATTCGCCTACAGAAGAACTTCCTTGGACTAGGTTCAGCAAAGCAGACTCGGCAGAGGAGGCCCGGGCTGGCTCCTCGAAGACACTACGGACTTCAGCGAAGAAGGACTGGACAGTGCCTGTGGCAGGAGCATTGCGGTCCCAGAGCGGTGTGGCCATTGACAAGGCCTTCCAGACAGAAAAATCAAAACCGAATGACCATGGATTCAGGAGTTTGTCTGGTGCAGAGAGGAACCATCAGGAAGCCAAGTAAAATCAATGGATTTATTGAATGCAACGTGTTTCGCTGCGCATGCGCAGCTTCATCAGGCATAACAAGAGAAGGCTAGTGACAGGTATATATACCTCCAGGGATTAACCATTAGAGTACTTTTTGAAAGAGTTGTTGCATAAAATTACATATCCAGATATGAATGTGACATTATATAGAAAAATATATATAGAAAAATATAAATGAATATAAATGAATATAAATAGACAGACGATAATCACAAAAATAAATTAATAATGTAGAAGCACAATGAAATCACATAAACATATAATATAATTATCGCATGTGGTGTGAATATACCCCACAAGCGACTTAGGTAATCACACCGCTTAGTCACCAGTGCGGCATTCAACAACGCAAGTTGAATATTATTTCAAAATATATAGTATAGAAAAATATGGACCTATAGGATACTATATATATTAGTTCAGAGAGCAAAAAATTGAATTATATATCACTGTGCTATCTAAAAGGGGTAAAGACAGTACAAATGGGGTAAAATGAACAGTGCGGTATTATAAATCGCAACTGACCCGAGGGTGACATGTGAACACTACTTAAAAGAGAAGTGGGGGAAATGGACTAGAATAAATAGTGCGGTATTGAATACAGCACCCGGCCAAGACGCAAGGTGTGAATACCCATAGAAGAATAACAACATATTTGTAAAATTGAAATTTACAAACAACAAAAAATCATAAATAAATTAATAATAAATATACAGAGGTTTCTGTATACAAAGAAGAAAAAAGAACCTGGATAATAAAGCATGAATAATGATAGATAAACAGTAAAAAACAACCAGATAATGAAAATGATAAAAATTAAAATCATAAAAATAAAATTAAAATAAAAAATAAAAATAAAAAAAATATATATATAACAAAGGACGTACCTATAAACCAATTTCAATAAACAAGTAGAAGGGAAGAAAACAATATCCCGGATAGGACGCTCCAGGATGAACAGCACAGAAGGAACAACGCAAAAAGCGGGTATAGATGTAATATTTTGGAGATTAATCTATTAGGAAAAATGTAATATTATAGACCCTAATTTATCAGATTATTTAACTGTATCGATACATTCATTAAAACCTTGGGGGTGTAAAGTATGTAATTTGTGAATCCAGAAGGATTCACGATTATTTAATCTTTGTATTCTGTTAGGTAAATGAATGGGGATAGTTTCTAAAATGATTAATTTCAATGTTTCAGTATTTTTTTGATGGTGAAGAGTGAAATGTCGGGACAAACTGTGCAACAAAAAACCATGTTTTATGTTCCATCTGTGCTTGTTCATCCTGGAGCGTACAGGATGAACAAGCACAGATGGAACATAAAACATGTTTTTTTGTTGCACAGTTTGTCCCGACATTTCACTCTTCACCATCAAAAAAATACTGAAACATTGAAATTAATCATTTTAGAAACTATCCCCATTCATTTACCTAACAGAATACAAAGATTAAATAATCGTGAATCCTTCTGGATTCACAAATTACATACTTTACACCCCCAAGGTTTTAATGAATGTATCGATACAGTTAAATAATTTGATAAATTAGGGTCTATAATATTACATTTTTCCTAATAGATTAATCTCCAAAATATTACATCTATACCCGCTTTTTGCGTTGTTCCTTCTGTGCTGTTCATCCTGGAGCGTCCTATCCGGGATATTGTTTTCTTCCCTTCTACTTGTTTATTGAAATTGGTTTATAGGTATGTCCTTTGTTATATATATATTTTTTATTTTATTTTAATGATTTTTATTTTTATCATTTTCATTATCTGGTTGTTTTTTTACTGTTTATCTATCATTATTCATGCTTTATTATCCAGGTTCTTTTTTCTTCTTTGTATACAGAAACCTCTGTATATTTATTATTCATTTATTTATGATTTTTTGTTGTTTGTAAATTTCGATTTTACAAATATGTTGTTATTCTTCTATGGGTATTCACACCTTGCGTCTTGGCCGGGTGCTGTATTCAATACCACACTAGTTATTCTAGTCCATTTCCCCCACTTCTCTTTTAAGTAGTGTTCACATGTCACCCTCGGGTCAGTTGCGATTTATAATACCGCACTGTTCATTTTACCCCATTTGTACTGCCTTTACCCCTTTTAGATAGCACAGTGATATATAATTCAATTTTTTGCTCTCTGAACTAATATATATAGTATCCTATAGGTCCATATTTTTCTATACTATATATTTTGAAATAATATTCAACTTGCGTTGTTGAATGCCGCACCGGTGACTAAGCGGTGTGATTACCTAAGTCGCTTGTGGGGTATATTCACACCACATGCAATAATTATATTATATGTTTATGTGATTTCATTGTGCTTCTACATTATTGTTTTATTTTTGTGATTATCGTCTGTCTATTTATATTCATTTATATTCATTTATATTTTTCTATATATATTTTTCTATATAATGTCACATTCTTATGTGGATATGTAATTTTAACAACTCTTTCAAAAAGTCCTCTAATGGTTAATCCCTGGAGGTATATATACCTGTCACTAGCCTTCTCTTGTTATGCCTGATGAAGCTGCGCATGCGCAGCGAAACGCGTTGCATTCAATAAATCCATTGATTTTACTTGGCTTCCTGATGGTTCCTCTCTGCGCCAGACAAACTCCTGAATCCATGGTCATTCGGTTTTGATTTTACTTCTACCCAGGAGGGCTGCAGTGGACCTTCTTGTACATCTCTTCTGCACTTTACCTTGTTGTGTGTGGGCGCACAACCAACTTTGGTAAGCGGTTTGGGAATTACCGTCCCCCACCCCCACTAACAAGATCTGCTGATCCCGCACATGAGGCGCCTTCCTCCTTCTCTCTAGATTTCCAGACAGAAGACTAACTACGAAAGCCACCTTAGACCGTTCTGTAGGAAATTGGTCCGACAACATCTCCAAATGTAGGGAACATTGAGACAGGAAACCACGGCAGAGTTTAGAGTCCCCATCAAATTTGTCCGGCAGGGACAAGCGGAGGCTAGGAGCGGCCACTCGCTGCAGAGGAGGTGCAGGAGCTGGCGGAGGAGATGGTTGCTGTAGCTGTGGCATAAGTTGCTGTAGCATGGCGGTCAACTGAGACAGCTGCTGTCCTTGTTGGGCGATCTGTTGGGATTGCTGGGTGACCACCGTGGATAGGTCAGCGAGACTTGGCAGCAGCACCTCAGCGGGATCCAGGGCCGGATCTACTGTCAGGATCCGGATACTGTGAGGATACTGGTGGTGGATCCTTTGTGTCAGTGGGGTGATGACGTGGGCCGTACCAGGGGAACGGAGTCTAAGGGGTTACTGGTTTTCACCAGAGCCCGCTGCAAAGCGGTTTGGACTTGCAGCGGCAGGTAACCCCCAGGTCGTTCCACCCGATAGCGACTCAACCCCAACTGACTGCTGAGATAGGCGCGGTACAAGGGATTAGGCAAGAGCAAGGTCAGACGTAGCAGAAGGTCAGGGCAGGCAGCAAGGATCGTAGTCAGGGGCAACGGCAGAAGGTCTGGAACACTGGCTTGGGACATACACAGGAAACGCTTTCACTGGCACAAGGGCAACAAGATCCGGCCATGCAGGGAAGGGGAAGTGAGGTAATATAGGCCTGGAGCAGGTGAGCTAATACACTGATTGGGCCAGGCACCAATTACCTTTAAATCTTAGAGAGCTAGCGCACGCGCGCCCTAGAGAGCGGAGCCGCGCGCGCCAGGACGTGACAGCCGGGGACCGGGACAGGTAAGGAGATTGGGATGCGAACCGCGAGCGGGCGCGTCCCGCTATGCGGATCGCATCCCCGCCGGCAGTGTCAGTGCAGTGCTCCCGGTCAGCGGGTCTGACCGGGGCGCTGCAGAGAGGAGAACGCCGCGAGCGCTCCAGGGAGGAGCAGCGACCCGGAGCGCTTGACGTAACAGAAAGCCATCCCCTCTTTGCACAATCATGTGGCTGAGAGGGGGGGCCACTCTATGAACTTGTCTGTGTGCATAACAGTGCATGCCATGGTTGATACATGGAGTAGTAGCTACGGCCAGAAGCAACACATATCTTTTACGGCCCTCTGGGTCAACATCCTACAGAATGAGGCTACATTACATCTCATGCAGCAGCAAGAAGATTTCTGGAGCCAGTGTATTTATAGCTCAGGGATTGGCAGCTAATCAGGGACACTTGTCACGTGTTCGTGCCTTTTGAGGAGGCTGCCACATATGTCAGCAAGGAAAACAGTGGTATTGGCGATATAATGCCTCTGATATTCCTTTTGGAGCAGACTCTGACAGTGATGTTGGTAGAAAGAGGGATGGACAAGACTTTACATCTTGATGGCAGCAGTATGGATGTTCTCCTTGAGGATGGATGAAGTTGGATGAGGAGGTAGTGGGAACTGAGGAGGAGGATTTGGAGATGGACTCTATGGAAGAGAGAGGGGAGGAGGACCTTATTCAAGACTACACAGATGAGGACTATTAGCAGCATGACTAACCTTGGCAACATGGGACGGAGGTGGAACAAGTAGGTGGGCCATCAGAAAAGCTGGCAAGGATGGCTAGGTGTATGCTTTCCTGCTTGCACAATAATAAGCATATTGTGGGCTTGAAGGGAAGAGAGGAGTACTGGATAGTAGCATTCTTAGACCCTCGGTATAAACCCAAAATGGGGGAATTTTTTCCACCTTCTGAGAAGGAGGCTAAATTTTATTTATATAAGAAGAAGCTACACAGCCAGCATGCCACAGCTTTGTACAAACACCTGCTGAAGAAGGTCCAGTCTACGCTCTCCGCAGAGTCAATGCTCCGCTACCTCTGCCAGTACTACCCCAGCAAGAGGCAGGGGCATCTGCTACAGCAGTGGCAGCATCTTGATGTTTATGCACATGCTGGGGAAGTTTCTACATCCTATATGCTTCCGTGATATGAGTCATGAAAGGGATGTAAACCACCACCTTAACAACCAGGTTGAGGCCTACCTCACCAGTGCCTTTTCTATGACATACACCATAAGCCCAGACCCCATGGACTTCTGGCTCACCACATTAGACCATAGGCCAGAACTTTCCCAGTTTGCTATGAGTGTTCTGTCTTGTCCACCCCCTAGTTTAGCTTTGGAGAGAGTGTTTAGTGCAGAAGGTGGCGTAGTCATGCCGAAGCAAATAAGATTGTCAGCCAGCAGAGTGGAAAAACTGACTTTTACTAAAATGAATCAGGCATGGATCAGTGAGGAATTTGAATCTCCTGTGCCAGATGACACTTATTAGGCAGTACTAACACCATCCCTGCTGGATGCTAGTAACATCTGCCCGCAATATCATGTTGTATGCTAGTGACATCAGTCTGCCATCTCATGCTGTACGCGAGTGACATCTGTCCGCCATCTTAAGCTGTATGCTAGTGACATCAGTCTGCCATCTCATGCTGTACAATAGTAATATCAGTTAGCCTCCAGCCCACCACCTTCTTGCCACTACCAGTACACCATTTCATGCTATACACTAGTGACAGCAGTCCACCATCTTGTGATGTACACTATAAACATCTGTCATACATCTCATGCTGTACGCTATTAACATCAGTCAGCCACCACCTGCTGTACGTGGGCTATTGCTAGTAACACCAATCCACCATCACCCTACTTCCAGCCATCCCTACACATATACAACCCATCATCCCCAGAGAAGGGATAATTTTTTCGGCTTTTCATACCAGAGCTATTTCTTCTTCAGTCTTCACTATTTTAGAACCCCAATACTGTTACTACTACCAAAAATGGGATCATTTTTGGCATACTGGGATTAAGCCACAGCATCTCCCTATTCCTCCATGTGCATGTTAACATGGCAGGCATCTACAACAACCAGGGATACTTTATGCTGCTTTATATTGGGGTGAATAAGCCTAAAAAATGGGTGAGATACAACAGCTACCATGGGTTATTGCATGTCGCCATAACTGAGCCTTAAAAACACTTTAAAACTGCTTGAAAAACACTCTTAACAGTGTAACACGGGTTTAGGGCTGTTAGGCAGTGTTATAAACATGCTTAGAGGCTTCTTTCATTGCCGGTATGAGTCAAGCCGAGCCAAACCGAACTTTTCAAAAGTTTGCTCTATACAGAACAATTGGAGGGCTTGTTTTTTGCATGACCAATTATACTTTGTAAAGACACCTTTTAATTTACCATAAAATGTACAGTGAAAAAATAATATATTATCCTTCGGAGTAAATTAAAAAGAAAACCAAAATTTTAAAGCTTTTGGGGGTTTTGTTTTACACAGTACACTTTATGGTAAAACTGATTTGTTTTCTTTATTCTATAGGTCAATGCGATTAAAACCAAACACAATTTATATAGTTTATCCATTATTGTACTACTTAAACTTAAGGAAAGTCAGTATGCTTAAAATTGTCCTCTTCTGATCTCTATAATCTAATTTCCATATATGGAGCTAATTGATGGCTTATTTGTGCTCAGCAATCTGTAGTTTTTATTAGTACCATTTTTGTTTTGATTTGAATGTTTTATTAATCTTTTCTGATATATAATGTGACCAGAAATCAGCATTTTGGTGTTTGATATCTTTTTAAGTTTGCAGTGTTTACTGTGTGGGATCATAAACATTATATTTTAATAATTTAGCCCCTTGGGGATGAAGCCCATTTTGACCTTAAAGGGGTTGTGCACCATAAGGTGATTTTAGTATGTACCTGCCAGACAGTAATGGACAGGCTTAGGAAGGATCTGAGCTTGCCTTGGGGCTAAATGGCTATGTTGTGAGGCCACCATAACACTGTGACTAGCTTTTTGTGAACTGGTATTTCCTGTATGAGTTTTTCTTTTTTGACTACAAGTCCCAGAATTCTATTTCCCTCCCACACATCAGCCACCCCACCCATTAAAACATAAATGAGCTGCATCCATTTAAAAGTCCTGTGGCTTTCAATCAGGGTGCCTACAGCTGTTGCATTAGTTTCAGGTTGATCTCTCTCCCACCAAATGATCACTCCACCTATTGAAGCAGACAAGCTCCCTGTCATCAGCTGACTAGTGAGTCAGGTCTCGGCCGCATTGCAACCTGGGAGAAATCTGAGACAACAGTCATTTTGTATGCTGTTAAAAATAAATATTGGAGTGAAAATCACAGAAGAATTGTGAGAAAACCGTCGCACACAGGTACAGACAGTATATTATGAACTACACTAACTTTACAGCCCCTGTAGCATAGTCAAATAAAAAAATTTTCTGGAATACCCCTTTGTTCTTTTCTGTCTAAGTCCTCTCTGATGACACCCCTGTAGCATAGTCAAATAAAAAAAATTCCTGGAATACCCCTTTGTTCTTTTCTGTTTAAATCCTCTCTGATGACACCTGTTTCCTGAAACGCCCAGTTTAGAAGAGGTTTGCTATGGGGATTTGCTTCTAAACTGGGCATTTCCCGAGACAGACCTCTGTCTTCCACTCATTACCTGTATTAATAGCACCTGTTTGAACTTGTTATCAGTATAAAAGACACCTCTCCACAACCTCAAACAGTCACACTCCAAATTCCACTATGGCCAAGACCAAAGAGCTGTCGAGGAACACCAGAAACAAAATAGTAGACCTGCACCTGGCTGGGAAGACTGAATCTGCAATAAGCAAGAAGCTTGGTGTAAAGAAATCATCTATGGGAGCAATTATTAGAAAATGGAAGACATACAATACCACTGTTAATTTCCCTTGATCTGGGGCTCCATGCAAGTGTCAAAATGATCAAGACAACAGTGAAAAAAAATCCCAGAACTACACGGAGGATCTCGTGAATGACTTGCAGAGAGCTGGGACCAAAGTAACAAAGCATTACCTAAGCATTATGTTGTGTTGGGAGTCATCTCAGAAAAAACAGCAGTCAAACTACTACCTGTCACTCATAAATCACTCCAATGGTATTTTTCACCTAAGATTCACAAAGATGCCCGATCCCTTCTCGGTTGACCTATTGTCTCTGAGATGGGATCGGTCACTGAACCTCTATCACAATTCTTGGATTGGTTATTGTGTCCTATAGTTAAGGAGGTTCCTGCCTTGGTAAAAGACACTAGTGACTTCCTCAATGTGTTAGAAAACACCATCTGGCCAGAGGAGTTTGTTCTTGCCTCTGTTGACGTGGAATCTCTTTACACCAGCATCCCCCAAGATTTGGTGTGTGCTTGTGTGAGGGGGCTCCACGCTGACACTGACAAGAGCGAACAGTTTATTAATTTTGACTCGCAAAAAAAACACAGGAAATTCACTGCTGCATTTTAACAGCTATCACCCAAATCACACCAAAACTGCAGTACCGTATAGCCAGTTTTTAAGACTTCGACGGATTAATCACAGTGAAGAAGATTTTTTAAGCAAGCCAGAGGGCTTTATGGCAGGTTGTTAAACAGGGGATATCCACCCAAAGTATTAAAACCAGCTCTGGCAAAAGCAAAGAATTGTCTTACACTGTTACGAAATCTTACACTGTTACGAAATCCATATAAGAAAGATATTCATAAAAAAGAATGGTTCACTTTCACGTTCAAATGCAGTCCTATGGCCAACAAAATTAAAGAAATAATTAACAAAAACTGGTACATCATATAGAACGATACTGATCTTAAAAGCTTTAGCGACAGTAAACCCCTCGTCTCCTTTAAGAAATGCAACACTATCAGCAGCATTCTCACACAAAGTAAATTCACAGATCCCCAAAAAATCCAGTTGGTTAGAAAAACAGTCCTGTCAGGAAAATTTTAAATGTGGTTCTTGTACATGGTGACCCTTTATTGTTACGGAAAAAAATACCAAAGTAGGAGGAGATACTAAACTGATAAAACAGATACTACATCTGTTGTTGTACCCCTTTCGTCATCTATGCCATTCTTTGCCCGTACAAGCAATTCTATATCGCATGCATGAGCAGAGCACTTAACACCCGTTTCAGAGAACATATATACTCTCTGAGAACGGGTAAAGGAGCACAAAGATTGATCTCTCACGTACGTGAAGCACACAGTGGGGATCAGAAATGTTTGAAAATAGAAAGGATGTATTTGCAGAATGGCATAGACAGATGACAAGCACTACTACAATGGGAAGCCTGATGGATTATTGCAACAAGAGCTTTAGGCAAAGCAGGATTAAATGATAGACATGACTTGAGCATGTTTTGTTAAAAGTTTTTGCACTGTGTATTTTTAAATGTTTTTCATTTACTTTTCTAACACACTCCTCACCTATGTCAAGCAGGGTGTGAATTTATACCTCCCCCTGCACAGATGAGATTGAGTCTGAAGAAACACCATGCAGGTTTGAAACAGTGCTGTCACTCGTGTTTTACGTGGCATCCGAACTAACCCTTGTAGGCGCTTTCTATACTGTACCCTGAAATAAAGACTCTCTCACCAGAAGGCGAGTGAGCTCTCTTCATTTTGACTCTTCTACATTTATTTTTGCACCCTTAGGGTCCATTCACACGGGCGTATTTTGACTTCAATGGGTAGGAAAATCAGTTACAGCAAAGCTGCAGCAGAACTGCAGCAAAAATACGCTCATGTGAATGAACCCTTAAGGTTTATTCACACACATAGTATCCTGCGCATATTTGATGCACAGGATTTAAAGCTGCACATCAAATAGGCAGCAAAATACGGCATGTTTGATTCTACCCTTATAAGGGAAAATATATCCTGTGTACAGCTGGTAATTACCTCTATATTGGCCCTCATTTACTATTCTAAACCCGACCTCTTTTGTCTGTTTTTTTTGTCGCATCTTTGTCTGCGCCATGTCGCAGACATCGTGCCCCAGTCTGCGACACTATGCGACATTTTTTCCCAACGGACCCGATGTGGATTCTCCCAAACCCGAAAAAGGGGCGTTACCCTACATTTCTGAGCTTTACCATGTATTTATTAAGGTTTCCAACCCGAATTTGTTGAATTGTTGTGGATTTTTTCCCGACAGCTCAGAGGAGTTGGAAACCAAAACCTACAAAACCCACGTGCGACAAACAGGATGCGACATAATAATAAATACCAGGGGAAAAAAGCAGTCGGGTAAGAAAGCAACATAGACTTACAAACCGATTTTCTTAGTAAATGAGGGCCATTGTCCTGTATATAATAACTTTTAGGGTATACAGATCCTGTGTAGAGCTGGCATATACCTCAATATTGTCTTGTATATAATCACTTCTATGGTATACAAATCCTGTGTGCAGCTGATATCTACCGTTATATGGTCCTGTCAATAATCACTTATATGGCATACAGATCCTGGTATCTACCTCTATATAGTCACTGTATGAAGGAATACTGGTTTTATTCAGTAACAGTACAGTCACTGTGTTATATACAGTGTGTTCCTGATGCATCAGTATTATTTGGCCCTTGTATTATTTGTATACTGTTATTATTGGTATTGTTAGTCTGCGTATAGTGGTTTTTACTCAGTATGATGCTATTATCCAGTCTATGTGTGGCGGTATAATTTTTTCCATGTATACTGTTATTGGTAATATTGGTCCTGATACTCTGGATTTGATCATTAACAGTACGATGGTAATATGTATGGTGATAATATTGCTCCTTGTGTACTGTATTATTGGTAATACTGTTCTCAGTATACAGGATTTGGTCAGTAACAGTATGATGGTAATATGTATGGTGATAATATCCCTCATTGTATATTGGTATTATTGATAATATTGGTCTCAGTAAACCGGATTTGGTCTGTAACAGTATGAAGGTAATATGTATGGTGATAATATTCCTCCTTGTATACTGGTATTATTGGTAATACTGGTCTCAGTATACATGATTTGGTCAGTAACAGTATGATATTAATATGTATAGTGATAATATTCCTTCTTGTATACTGGGGATATTGGTCTCAGTATTAAGGATTTGATCAGTAACAGTACAACCTACCTAGCTACCTACCTACATCACATTGTGTTGCACATAATGCATGTTGCATGTTGTGTTGCACATAATGTTAGTAAATAGAGTTACACTGCGACCCACAATTGGCTGCAACCCAGCTGATGGGTCGTGGCCACTTTTAGGCCCATCAAACTTGCATGACCCATGGTGACCCATGGTGCTCTTAATCCGGCTCTGGATGGAACAGTGAGATGGGAACAATGGCAGATCTCCTCTCTATATCTCTACTCTGCTCACCAACTACAAGCTGTTGGTGGGCAGAGCAGAGCACGGTGGTTATCTGGGGGCATCGGGAGGGCAAGGGGAGGAGATCCCATCCTACCACTACAAGCGATTGGATGGTCGTACAGACCATTTAATCACAGGGCTCTGGGAGGTGACATCAATGCCAACTCCTATCTACATATGTTTGGGGGGTGGTTGGCGTGTATTTCACCACCCGTCACCCTCTTCTTCCGGGTCATTGGGTCATCGGAGATTGGAAATTGCTGCCAATCAATTAAGACCAGCCATGTTCAACAATCGCTAACATGGGGAAAGTGGTCTCAGGACCCCCCTGGGAGATGTTACGGAATGCCTGGTGAATGATTTCAACAGACATCCTGTTTCGATCACCGCCTGGCGAGCGGTGATGATCAGAAATATTGAGGGCTATATTCCCTATATCTAACAGATGATCAGAAATACAGGCTATGTTCCCTAACTTTTCCTAACACTCCTCCCACCCTTAAAAAAATTTCAGAGCTTTAAAAGCTGTGTATCATACCCTTATTCTTGCAATCTCCCGGCAGGAGAAAGTGGGTGTTTCCCAGCAGGCATGACATCATTGAAGCCTGCTGGCGGACCACTTCCGCCCACACATTGTTGCAGTGCTGTGATGAATAGAAGACCTCAAGCTCTGTTCATCTTTCAGTGAGGCTATATACAGCTTTCAGTAAGACTTTGTGCAGCTTTCAGTGAGGCTCTGTGCAGCTGTCAATCAAGCTCTGTACTTAGAAACACTTGGTAAGTTTGGTCTCCTGCCAGGCCAGGAGGAGACCAAACTCACCGTATTGATTATGGCAAGGAACAGAACAGAGCCACCTAGTGGCTGTTTTTTCTATTACATTTTAAACATATTTATGTTGATAATTTTAAAAGCAAGTGAATGGGAATGTGTTTGCTAATTACTCAAGGAACACTATTATAAAAAGTTTTATTTGGTGACAGGTACTCTTAAGAGAACCCTATGCCACCACTTCAGCTTATCGAGCCTCCAGGACGTGATCTCTACTGAGCTACTGGCAATAATAATTTATGCTTTCAGCTTATCGGCATTGATTATGGCATCTAAAGTGTTAATGATGGCACCTGCGGGATTGCCACTGCCCGTCATTAGCAGAGAGGTCCCGGATACTGTTAGTATCTGCCGCTCACCGCATATGAAGTAAGCACAGCTCCTGCTCTTGTGTCTAGGGGTTAAAGGGGTACTCCAGTGGAATACAATTTTTTTTTTTAAATCAACCGGTGCCAGAAAGTTAAACAGATTAGCTGATGTATGCTCCAGAGGAGGTTGTGTAGTTCTTTTATGTCTGACCACAATGCTCTCTGCTGACACATCTGTCCATGTCAGGAACCATCCAGAGCAGGAGCAAATCCCCATAGCAAATTAATCCCGCTCTGGAAAGTTCCTGACATGGACAGAGGTGTCAGCAGAGAGCACTGTGGTCAGATAGAAAAGAAATTCAAAAAGAAAAGAACCTTTAGCATACAGCAGCTAAGTACTGGAAGGATTATGATTTTTAAATAGAAGTAATTTACAAATCTGTATAACTTTTGGCACCTGTTGGTTTAAAAAAAATGTTTTAAAATGGAGTACCGCTTTAAAGTAACAGCGACTAGCGAATCTGAATTTGTTACGAATTTCATGAAAAATTTGATTTACAACGAATGTGAAATCACTTCATTAAACTCCATTTAGTGCGCTCCAGGCTCCAGGGCATCTAAAATGGTGGATTCACATGTGAAGATGTAATGTCACAGCCCTATATAATCGGCAGCCATATTCTGGCTGGTACCTTCATCAAGGACAGGGCTGTGTGTTACACTGACAAGCTTTTTCGAGCAGCGTTTCACCTCCTAGTCACATCAGCGTTCTGGTGGACAGAGAGTAATGCATTTTTCACAGAATTTTTTTCCTGCAGCCATTAACCTCCCAGTCACTACAGGGAGGGGCAGAGAGCTTTGTGTTGCCTCATACATTTGAACAAGCTGGCTCAGCTTGAGAAACCTTACCAGAGGATGGAGGAATAATTTTGCAGTGCAACTCTGTGTCTTTGTTCCACAACAAATGGTCT
This sequence comes from Hyla sarda, assembly GCF_029499605.1. Lineage (NCBI taxonomy): Eukaryota > Metazoa > Chordata > Amphibia > Anura > Hylidae > Hyla > Hyla sarda. The sequence goes on along the minus strand of NC_079195.1, from coordinate 153,615,634 downwards.
GCTGGTTATACAAGTCTGTAGACAGTATAATACCCAACAGTCCATTCCTAATAGTCTTTGAGAGCGTGCAATTTTGGGTTTAGTACAAAGTGCATTTTTCTTCCCTCATGAGTGCATTCGGGGCTTTGAAATTTAAAGGGCCAGTGCGCCCATAATTAGTGAATGCACCTGTCACCATGTTTTAAGTTGTTTGCACCTCCCACACTTCCCTGCTAGATCTTCAGTGCTCATTGCCTAAGAGAAAGCGTTCCCATAGCCTGTTTTGCCTACCCATGTTTTCAGAGAAGACCAGCAGCACCTTAGACTCCACTCCCCGATACGGTCCGAGTCATCAGCCACACAGGTGGAGGATCCAAATCCAACTCCGTGATAGCACACATTCAGGTGTGTGACAGTAAGCTTCGGCCACGGATCCAACTGGGGTTCCTCTGCCTGACAACTCGGATCTTGCATCTATTGTGGCGCTCCAGTCCCAGCAGTTGGCCCAGCAGGCACAGCAGCTTAACCAGCTATCCGCCATGATGCAGCAGTTGCTATCTGCTCAGCAGAAACTGCCACAGCCTCCTCCAGCTCCAGTACAGCCTCCTCCAGCTCCAGTACAGCCTCACCCGGAACCAAGTATGAGGGGGATTCCAAGTCCTGCCGAGGTTTCGTGATCCAGTGCTCCGTGCACATTGAGCTCATGGCGGACCAGTTCTCCACAGAACGAGAAAAGGTGGCTTTTGTCATTAGTCTCCTTTTGGGAAGGGCCTTGGCCTGGGCAACTCCTGTGTGGGATCGCAGTGATGTCATCACTACCAATCTCCAGGCATTCCTGACGGAATTTCACACTGTCTTCGAGGAACCTTCTCGTTCTTCCTCCGCTGAGAGACGGCTCTCTTGAGTCTTTCTCAGGGCAACTCCACTGTTGGCGAGTACGCCATCTGGTTCCGAACCCTGGCATCGGAGTTGGCCTGGAATAATGAAGCTCTCTGCGCTACCTTTAAGAGAGGATTATCGAGTCAAATTAAGTATGTCCTAGCTGCCCAGGAATTGCCATCTAACCTATACAACTAATACAATTGGCATCCCGGATCGATATCCGTTTCTCCGAGCGACGAGAGGAGCTACGTCAAGAAAGGGAATCTGCACGACCTCGGCACTTCCCTTGGCTAGCGCCAATCTTCCAGCAACCACCACAATCTTCTACGTTGCCCCCCGTAGTGGAGGCTATGCAAGTCGATCGGTCTCGCCTGACCCTGCAGGAAAGGACTCGCCAACGAACCGAAAATCTTTGTCTATACTGCGCCAGTGAAGACCACTTCCTTAAGAACTGTCCTCTGCCACAGGGAAACACTCGCACCTAGGGTTTGTTGGAGAGGCCTCCCAGGTGTGAATTCTTCCTCACCACGCTTGAATATGACGGTTCAGCTTCTTCCTTCCAAAGTGAACCTCTCAGTTCTGGCCTTCCTCAACTCTGGCTCAGCGGAAAACTTTTTGATGCCTCTCTAGTACATAAGTATTGTCTGCCAGTTTTACGCCTCCTGAAACCACTGTTCATCTCTACGGTCAATGGAGAAAAACTGGACTGTACCGTGCTATATCGCACTAAACCCCTGTTGATGCAGGTCAGAGTCTCCCATAGGGAGAACTTGTCCTTCTATGTACTCCCACACTGTACTTCTCCTCTCTTGCTTGGTCTACCTTGGTTGCAGCTCCATGCCCCGCAGCTGGATTGGAAAACCGGAGAAGTCCTTCGCTGGGGTCCACACTGCAACAATGACTGCATTCACGTATGTGTGACCAAGTTGGAACCTTCGTCTAGACCTCTACCCGGGTTACCTTCCTTCCTCCAGGAATTTGCTGATGTCTTCAGTGAAAAGCAAGCAGAAGTTTTGCCTCCACATCATCCACACGATTGTCCAATAGACTTGCTGCCCAGCACCACACCTCCCAGGGGCCGTATCTACCCCTTGTCTGTTCCTGAAACACAGGCCATGTCAACCTATATCCAGGAGAACCTACAGAAAGGATTTATCAGGAAGTCTTCTCCTGCCAGAGCAGGGTTCTTCTTCATGGAAAAGAAAGATGGGTCCTTGCGACCTTGCATCGATTACCGGGCAGTTGTTTGACCATCTGCATCAATTACCAGACCATCTACATCGATTACCAGGGAGTTGTTTGAACATCTGCGAGGTGCCAGGATTTTCTCCAAACTGGATCTTCATGGTGCCTAAAACTTAGTTCGTATAAGAGAAGGGGACGAATGGAAGACAACATTCAATACTCGAGATGGACATTTCGAATATTTTGCTATGCCTCTCTGACTTTGTAATGCTCCGGAAGTCTTCCAAGAGTTTGTCAACGACATTTTTCGGGACCTTCTCTACTCCTGTGTCGTTGTCTATTTGGATGACATCCTCATCTATTCACCCGATCTCCACACTCACCATCTTTATCTCCGTCAAGTTCTGCAGCATCTCCGAGATAATCAACTCTATGCAAAACTAGAAAAGTGTACCTTTGAAAAGATCAGCCTTCCGTTTCTGTGATATATTGTTACAAGTCAAGGACTACAAATGGTTCCTAACAAGTTATCCGCTGTACTGGAGTGGCCTCAACCAACTGGACTGAAGGCGGTTCAGCACTTCACTGGCTTTGCCAATTATTATCGACAGTTTATTCCCCACTACTCCACCTTGATTGCTCCCATCGTAGCTCTAACCAAAAAAGCTGCCAATCCTAAGGTCTGGTCTCCAGAAACTGAAGAAGCCTTCAAAAACTTAAAATCTGCCTTCACATCTGCTCCGGTGTTGCCAAGACCAGATCCGGACAAGCCTTTTACTTTAGAGATGGACGCGTCTTCTGTAGGTGCAGGAGCAGTCTTGACACACAAATCTTTTAAGGGTAAGACTGTGACTTGTGGATTCTTCTCGAAGACCTTCTCTCCAGTGGAGAGAAATTATACTATAGAAGATCGAGAGCTCCTGGCTATTAAGTTGGCCTTGGAAGAATGGTGTCATCTCTTAGAGGGCTCTCTGCATCCTATAACCATTTATACGGATCACAAGAACTTGCTTTATCTTCAGACTGCCCATCGTCTCAATCCACGTCAGGTTCCCTGGTCCCTGTTCTTCTCCAGATTTAACTTTTTTATTCATTTTCACCCTGCGGAGAAGAATTTTCGGGCTGATGCTCTATCTAGATTTTCAGAGGTACAAGACCTGGAATCCCATCTGCAGCATATTGTTCCTACAGATCGTCTTGTGGTGTCCCGGTACCGTATTGCATACCGTACCTAGTGTAGAGGTCCCCAAAGTCAGAGTAACTACGCTCAGGTAGGGTCCCTTAGGTGGGGCAGCCCCAAATCGCCTCTCCTCAATTCTAATTCTCTAATGTTAATACATGTATATATTTAATAATAATAATAATAATATATATCTAATATAATGTATAGTACTTACCTTGTTTGGCATCGCAGGACCTTCGGTCATGTGACCATGTTGAATCTCCTCTATGGTATGTTGGAGGACCTTAGGAGGTCCTTGGGTCACGTGTTACCCACAAATCTTTGTAATGGTGATTGACATCAGTACGGACCAATTAGCACTAGTCCAGCCCCTGCCCATATAAGGGAGCTGTAGCCAATTATCGCTCTCTTGGGTTGCTGCTCTCGTGGATGCCCGACTAGCAGGACGGATCTGTGCAACTTGCAAAGACATGCTAGGCCTCAAAACCTACCGGCCTCAGCTGAACTTAAAACCGTGAGTTCTTAACTACCCCAACTAAAGCTAGCGTGACTACTGGACCGCAACTAAATCCCCTAAATCCAGTGGAACAGCACATAATAACTTAAAGACTCTAAATTGCTAAATTCCCAACCTTTGTCAATCTCCAAAGAAGGCAGTTGTATGCATAGAGACTGTTCAGTTTATGAACCTTGCAGAAAACCTTCAGTAAAAGTTATACCTGTTTCAGAAAACTCTCCGGTTGTGGACATTCTATTATTATCTACCTCCCTATTGCTCTTGGGAAGGGTGGCGGTAGGACAAGCATTACTGAGGAGCCCACACCCTGGCGTCACGAATAGCAAGGGTTAACAAGCACCCTTTAATTACCGCACAGCCACACTCCCCATACCCTACATCCCCAAGCTATCACAGTCTTATTTCTGCAGCACCAGCAAGTCTTCAGCATCTGCCCCCTGGGAAGACTTATGTTTCTTCTCGTTTGAAACTCCGGATCTTGAAATGGGGTTATTCTTCTCTGTTGGCTGGTCATGCTGGAATCTGCACACCAAAGGAAGGGGCCAAAATATTGGTTATCAAAAGTATAAATCTCACTGAAGCTGGGTCTGTATTCTAAAGTGTTGTATTATTAAGTGTTACATTTGAGAAGTTTTATAAGCAGAAGTTTAAAAAGCAGGAGTTGTAAGCAGGACCCACTGTAACTGTAAGTATTACACTCCCTTGATAAAAGTAGTTTTTCTTAATAGTTAATAACAGCTGTTTGTCACCAAGGATATGAACAGCAGGATTGAAGGTTTTCTTCAGTGCACATTGTGCCACATGTATACATCTCTGGAGCAGCAGCTTCAGGGTGAATACCGCTGTGACAAATGTGAGCATGTTGCCCACCTGGAAGCTCGTATTAGAGATCTAGAGGAGCAAAATGCAACATTGAGGGCGATTGACAATCTTCCAGAGCAAGCAGTTAGTGGGGTACAAATGGAGGTTGGAGAAACTAGCCAGGAGGCCCAAGTAGGGAGCTGGGTTAATGTAGTTAGAGGGACTGGAAAGGGGGCAAGGAAAAGGAAGGTCACTTCTGCTTCTGATCTCCCAAGTAAAATTGCCAAGTTGGGCGATGATGCGAGGGCCTCAGTATCAGATATGGCAACCCTAGTGGATACTGGTCTCCCTAACAGCCGGGGGAACAGCTCAACTAGTAGTGTGGGGGATGGTAACGCAGGTAGGCAAAGACAGTTAGTTGTGGTAGGGGATTCTATAATCAGGAAGACGGATAGAATAATTTGTCGCCAAGACCACCTCAACCGAATGGTTTGCTGTCTCCCTGGTGCCAGGGTTCGGCATGTGGTGGAAAGGGTGGACAAATTACTAGGGGGGGCTGGGGATGACCCAGCTGTCGTGGTCCATGTGGGAACCAACGACAGAATACATGGTAGGTGGAGGTCCTTGAAGAATAATTACAAGGAACTAGGTGCCAAGCTGAAGGGAAGGACCTCTAAGGTTGTGTTCTCTGGAATACTTCCTGTGCCATGCGCATCGCAGGAAAGACAGTGGGAGCTTAGGGAGTTAAATACATGGCTTAAGTCGTGGTGTGAGGGGGAAGGGTTTGGGTTTTTAGAGCACTGGGCTGACTTTTCATTGGGGTACAAACTCTATTCTACGGATAATTTGCACCTGAATGGAAGGGGGTCTGCTGTGCTGGGGGAGAGAATCCTGGAAGGGGTGGCTGAGTATTTAAACTAGGTGAGTGGGGGCAGGATAATAAAGCAAATAAAGCAGACAGTGGGATGGATAGGTTAGAGAGGGGTCAGGACATAATGGAGGGGGGAGAGGAGTCCTGTGGGGGGAGGTTAAGAGCAGTGGATAAGGAGATTCATGCGTTACAAACCAGCTGTAAAAATAAATGTAGCCCGAAAAATTGTAATTCCAATAATTCAAAAAATTCCTTAGCCCCAATAACTCAATAACTACAATAAGCCTCATTAACTCAAAAAATACTGTTAGCCCCAATAACTTAAATAACAACGTTAGACGCAATAACGCAAAAAAAAAAAACATTAGCTCCAATAACTTAAGTAATAACGTTAGACCCAATAACTCAAAAAATCCCATTAGCCCCAATAACTTAAATAGTACAATTAGCCCTTATAACTCAAATAATAACATTAACCCCAATAACTCTGAAAATCCCATTAGTGAGACTATATGTGTAAAACTTAATGGAAATGTAAAGTGTATGTTCACAAATGCCAGAAGCCTAGCAAATAAAATGGGGGAGCTTGAGGCCTTGATACTGGAGGAACATATTGATATAGTTGGGGTCACTGAGACATGGCTGGACTCCTCGCATGACTGGGCTGTTAATCTGCAGGGGTTTACATTGTTTCGCAAGGATAGAATGAACAGAAAAGGTGGTGGAGTCTGTCTGTATGTTAGAAGTAGTATGAAAGTCAGTGTGAACGATGCCATAGTGTGTGATGATTCTGAGGAGGTGGAATCACTGTGGGTAGAATTACAAAAGGAGGGAAATACTGAAAAAATAATATTTGGTGTAATCTACAGACCCCCTAATATCACTGAAGAGATAGAAGGTCGGCTGTATAAACAAATAGAGAGGGCCGCCCGGGCAGGTACAGTGGTAATAATGGGAGATTTTAACTATCCAGATATAGATTGGGGCCGGGGGCTGGCTAAAACTACAAAGGGGAGAAAATTCCTAAATTTATTGCAGGATAATTTTATGGGCCAGTTTGTGGAGGACCCAACAAGAAGTGATGTCTTGTTGGATCTGATCATTTCCAACAACGCAGAGCTGGTTGGTAATGTAACTGTGCGGGAAAACCTTGGTAATAGCGACCACAATATAGTTACTTTTGACTTAAAATGTAGAAAACAAAGACAGACGGGGAAAGCAAAAACATATAACTTTAAAAAGGCAAATTTCCCTGGGCTGAGAGCTGCACTACAGGGCATAGACTGGGGGGAGGGGTTATCAAATACTGATACAGAAGGTAAATGGGACATCTTTAAATCAACTCTAAATAACTATACAGCTAAATATATACCAAAGGGGAACAAATATAAACGATTAAAACTAAATCCTACATGGCTGACAAATGAGGTTAAAAGAGCAATAAACAACAAAAAAATAGCCTTCAAAAAATACAAATCTGATGGGTCAGCTATAACATTTAAACAGTACAAGGAGCTTAATAAAATCTGTAAAAATGTAATAAAAACAGCAAAAATTCAAAATGAGAGACAGGTGGCCAAAGAAAGCAAAACTAATCCTAAATATTTTTTTAGATATATAAATACAAAAAAACCAAGGACAGAGCATGTAGGACCCCTTAATAATGATAATGGGGAGGTTGTCACGGGCGATCAAGAGAAGGCGGAGCTACTGAATGGGTTCTTTAGTTCTGTATATACTATGGAAGAAGGAGCTGACATTGGCCAGGTCAGTGCTGGTAACACATCATATAATGTATTGAACTGGCTTAATGTAGAGATGGTACACGGTAAGTTAAGTAAAGTAAATGTAAGCAAATCTCCAGGGCCGGATGGACTACACCCAAGAGTTCTTAGAGAGGTAAGCTCAGTAATATCTGTACCCTTGTTCATGATATTTAGAGATTCTCTGGTGTCTGGTATTGTGCCAAGGGACTGGAGCAAGGCTAATGTGGTACCAATCTTCAAGAAGGGCTCTAGGTCTTCGCCAGGCAATTATAGACCGGTAAGTCTAACGTGCATTGTGGGTAAATAGTTTGAAGGACTTATAAGGGATTACATACAGGAATACATAGGGGATAATAGTATTATAAGTTACATAGTTAGTACGGTCGAAAAAAGACATATGTCCATCAAGTTCAACCAGGGAATTAAGGGGTAGGGGTGTGGCGCGATATTGGGAAGGGATGAGATTTTATATTTCTTCATAAGCATTAATGTTATTTTGTTCCAGGAATGTATCTAATCCTGTTTTAAAGCTGTAAATTGTTCCAGCTGTGACCAGTTCCTGAGGTAGACCGTTCCATAAATTCACAGTCCTCACGGTAAAGAAGGCGTGTCGCCCCTTGAGACTAAACTTTTTCTTCTCCAGACGGAGGGAGTGCCCCCTCGTCCTTTGGGGGGGGGTTTAACCTGGAACAGTTTTTCTCCATATTTTTTGTATGGGCCATTAATATACTTATATACGTTTATCATATCCCCCCTTAAACGTCTCTTCTCAAGACTAAACAATTGTAACTCCTTTAATCGCTCCTCATAGCTAAGATGTTCCATGCCCCATATTAGTTTAGTCGCGCGTCTCTGCACCCTTTCCAACTCCGCAGTGTCCCTTTTATGGACAGGTGCCCAAAACTGAACAGCATATTCCAGGTGAGGCCGTACCAATGATTTATAAAGGGGGAGTATTATGTCCCTGTCCCTTGAGTCCATGCCTCTTTTGATACATGACAATATCCTGCCGGCTTTGGAAGCAGCAGCCTAACATTGCATGCTATTCTGTAGTCTGTGATCTACAAGTACACCCAGATCCTTCTCTACCAGTGACTCTGACAGTTTAATCCCCCCTAAGACATACGATGCATGCAGGTTATTAGTACCCAGATGCATAACTTTACATTTATCCACATTGAACCTCATTTGCCTAGTGGATGCCCAGACACTTAGTCTATCCAAGTCATCTTGTAACTTATGCACATCCTCTATAGACTGTACTGTGCTACAAAGCTTGGTGTCATCTGCAAAGATAGAAACAGAGCTGTTAATACCATCCTCTATATCATTGATAAATAAATTAAACAACAGCGGTCCTAGTACTGAACCTTGGGGTACGCCACTAATAACCGTGGGCCAATCAGAGTACGAATCATTGACCACCACTCTCTGGGTACGATCCATGAGCCAGTGTTCAATCCAGTTACAAACTAAAATTTCCAAACCCAAAGACCTTAACTTACCTGTCAGACGTCTATGAGGGACAGTATCAAACGCTTTAGCAAAATCCAGAAACACTATATCCACAGCCATTCCTCTGTCAAGGCTTCTACTCACCTCTTCATAAAAGCAAATTAGATTGGTTTGACAACTTCTATCCTTAGTAAACCCATGCTGGCTATCACTTATAATACAATTATCCCCTATGTATTCCTGTATGTAATCCCTTATAAGTCCTTCAAACAATTTACCCACAATGCACGTTAAACTTACCGGTTTATAGTTTCCTGGGGAAGACCTAGAGCCCTTTTTGAAGATTGGCACCACATTCGCCTTGCGCCAGTCCCTTGGCACAATACCAGACACCAGAGAATCTCTAAATATCATGAACAGGGGTACAGATATTACTGAACTTACCTCTCTAAGAACTCTTGGGTGTAGTCCATCCGGTCCTGGGGATTTGCTTACATTTATATCACTTAACTTACCTTGTACCATCTCTACATTAAGCCAGTTCAGTACATTACATGATGTGTTACCAGCACTGACCTGGCCAATGTCAGCTCCTTCTTCCATAGTGTATACAGAACTAAAGAACCCATTCAGTAGCTCCGCCTTCTCTTGATCGCCTGTGACAACCTCCCCATTATCATTATTAAGGGGTCCTACATGCTCTGTCCTAGGTTTTTTTGCATTTATATATCTAAAAAAATATTTAGGATTAGTTTTGCTTTCTTTGGCCACCTGTCTCTCATTTTGAATTTTTGCTGTTTTTATTACATTTTTACAGATTTTATTAAGCTCCTTGTACTGTTTAAATGTTATAGCTGACCCATCAGATTTGTATTTTTTGAAGGCTATTTTTTTGTTGTTTATTGCTCTTTTAACATCATGTGTCAGCCATGTAGGATTTAGTTTTAATCGTTTATATTTGTTCCCCTTTGGTATATATTTAGCTGTATAGTTATTTAGAGTTGATTTAAAGATGTCCCATTTACCTTCTGTATCAGTATTTGACAACACCTCCCCCCAGTCTATGTCCTGTAGTGCAGCCTTCAGCCCAGGAAAATTTGCCTTTTTAAAGTTATATGTTTTTGCCTTCCCCGCCTGTCTTTGTTTTCTACATTTTAAGTCAAAAGTAACTATATTGTGGTCGCTATTACCAAGGTTTTCCCGCACAGTTACATTACCAACCAGCTCTGCGTTGTTGGAAATGATCAGATCCAATCAGAGTAGATTTACCATTGTGCCACTACAACACTTCACAAATATGGATAGTGCCAAACAGATGTAAGGTGCTGCTCCCCAGATACAAACTTTCCTCTGCATCAGACCTTTTTTCGCCCACCTTCATCACCGGGTACTGGTATTGCCACCCAC